>NC_084815.1:19236806-19446806 GCF_963583255.1 Pyrus communis | reverse complement strand
CAACTGCAGATTCATAGACATCAAGTTTCTCGAGGAGGAACTCCACCTGGAAAATACCCAAATCAGCATATCACAAAAGTGTCAGAATATTAGACCTAGGCACATTCTATTACATGCCCGAACATGAGCATAATCACAGAGAGGCTTATAGACAAATTTGTCAACAAAAAAACTCATCCAATAGATAGTTACTATAGCATAGTATCACGGGTTAGAAGTCCCGGTTTCTCACAACCTAGAAAACACATAACAGCTTGAACATCCATAAAGCCTAAGAAGTGCACAAGGACAAGGCCAGTTCTTAATCTGGAAAGTCCAATGTCTGGGCAGGCCTAGACGGGCCACAGACAGCCATAATTGGTCCAAAATCAAGTAGACCTCTTCACTTTTGGACCCAAATGGAGAGGATCCTGATCGAGTATGCAAAACACCCTCACTATCTTGCCCGGCACATTTATACACAAACCAGATAAACACTGACATGATTAACAGAATTTTGTGTGTGTAAAATCATGGAGATTCTGCCTAAAAATGGTTAAAGAGGGAATGACTAAGTCGTACCTTCTTGTCAACATCAGTTAAGTTGATATTAGATATCTTTTTTGAAAGGTTTTCAGGAGCCTGAAGCTCTTCCATGATCCCCGTGGCATGTTCTATGCAACTGTTGGATCTGCACTCATCACACAATGTCTTCAACTCTTTGATCATCGCCTGCTATAAAGATAGAGCCGATCAAACTTATATTCATCTTAGTGCTCATTCATGAAAACTGGTATATGGTATGATAATAGGTCAACTAATTGAAAGTTTCAACTCCAAAAGATCTGTCTCCCCAGTTGCATGGGTAACCAACGGACAGACTAAACAGATACCTAACGTAGCTTGGCTATACCCAAGATACATCTGACAAAAGGGTATTAATTTAAAGTACAAAGGTCCATATTGTTAACTCAATGTTTATGCAAACACATTGCCAAAAATAAAAGGCCTACAGTAATACGAACCTCGTCACCATTATTCACAGATTGAAATTTCTGTAGGGCATTCTCTGCAAGGGAGCGAGCATGGCAGTACAACACATAAGCTTCTACCCTCTTACCGGCCAAGCTATATGATTTACCTAGAAAGAAACACCTGCGAAAAATCGGAATGCGTATAAATTATTGAATAGACAATATCCCTTGACATCCAGAACCTTGGTTGTTTGTTTAAGCAGAAGAAATTTAATAAGCATGAAACCATAAACAAGATATAGTGAATCTTTGACAACATTGCCAAAAAAATTTCCAAATGGGTGAAGAAGACAAAAGACACGTAATTTGGTTACTGCAGAAAATTTAAAGGTCAATCTAAGTACAAGAAAACCACTTTGTGATTTTAGTGTTTACGTAAGAGTTCTACAATGGCAAGAGAAGTAATCATGATACATGAAAAATTAGTGTTTTAGGCCTTATGGTTTTGTAGAAGATAGGGATGTCCCGATTCCAATATTTAATGAAACATAGGTGTCATCTGAAAAAACAAACACAGACGCAATCCCCAGAACATGGCATTCATGAAGACAATCATGCCAAAGTTTATTATTATGTATATAAATAAAATAGAAAGAGAAGTATGCCAAAAAAGACCTCTCTGCCCGGAAAGCCTAACTTTTTAGTTCACATTCATCAACAAAAGTCACTTCTTCTGGTTTTCTGTCTCTTCTCGAGCTGACTAGATCTGATAGATCAGACGCATTCTGCCAAATACAACAACATTACACAAAGTATTCTATTTATAACATGAGATATCAGCATCTAGTAAAATTAACGGAGCGTTGATGAAAAGGACTTGGGCTAACTTTTATTTAATGAAACATCATCCTAAACTATTATTAATAAAAAAGGCTTAAGCTTTAATCATAAGAACATAACCCAAGCTCTTAAAAAACAAAAAATGCGGGCTTAACTAAAAGCCCAACCCGCATAACATTTATTATCCCAAAAATGACCCTGACGGAAATAACCCAAGCCCATTACAAATATAACGGTTACTACATTCAATCCACCACTCCACCGCCATTAATTGCACCAACCACCCCTACAATTCGGATTCCTTTCCGCAAAACCCAATTCCAAATTTCAAACCAAAATCTACAAGGACTTGCCAAGAACAACAAATTCCGACGAGCAACAATGGCAGAAGAAGAACAAATTCTAGCCGAGCAACAAGTTCTCAACGATCAACAACTTCAGAATGAACAAGAAGCTCCCTAGAAGCAACAAGTTGCCTCCAAACAAAAGGTACTAAACTGAAATCCTTGTTTGCATGTTATTGATTCCATATAATCTATCAATTTTAAATTAGAAACTGCATTTTGATAACTAATCAATTATTTCTGAAACTGAAATTCTATGTGTTCACTACTATTTTTCAATTTCATGTTTAAGTTTAGGATAGTTCAAACAATACTGTGTGTTATTTTTGCCTCAAATCCATAGTTCGTTTGGGTTATATTGTTTTAGATCAATAAACCATGTATATTTTGCTAGATCTCATAAAAATCAGGGGTTATTTTTCATCAATTTGCTAGAACTCATAAAAATCAGGAGGAGAAGGAGAAGGTGAAGGAGAAGAAGAAAGGTAGCAAGAGCAGGAGCAGGAGTAGAAGAAGGAGAAAGGTAGCAGGAGTATGAGCAGAAGAAGCAGAAAGGTAGCAGGAGCAAGAGCAGGAGCATGAGGGGGAGGGGGAGGAGGAGGAGGAGGAGAAGGAGAAGGAGGATGAGGAGGAGGAGGAGGAAGAGAAGGAGGAGGAGGAGAAAGGTAGCAGGAGCAGGAGCAGGAGCAGGAGAATGAGGGGGAGGAGGAGGAGGAGGAGAAGGAGAAGGAGGAGGAGGAGAAAGGTAGCAGGAGTAGGAGCAGGAGCAGGAGAAGGAGAAAGGTAGCAAGAGGAGGAGGAGGAGGATGAGAAGGATGAGGAGAAGAAGAAGAAGAAGAAGAAGAAGGAGAAGGAGAAGGAGAAAGGTAGCAGGAGCAGGAGTAGGATGAGGAGGATGAGGATGAGGAGGAGAAGGAGAAAGGTAGCAGGAGCAAGAGCAGGATGAGGAGGAGGAGGAGGAGGAGTAGAAAGGAGAAAGGAGAAGGAGAAGGAGAAGGAGAAAGGAGAAAGGAGAAAGGAGAAGGAGGAGGAGGAAGAGGAGCGGGAGCGGGAGGAGGAGGAGGAGGAGGAGAAGGAGAATGAGAAGAAGAAGGAGAAGGAAAAGAAGAAGGAGATGAGCATGAGCAAGAGAAGGATCAGGAGTAGGAGCAGGAGGAGGAGAAGGAGAAAGAGATGAGCAAGAGCAAAAGAATGAGCAGGAGAAGGAGCAGAAGCAGGAGGAGGAGAATGAGAAAGAGAAGGAGAAGGAGAAAGATAAGAGCAGGAGCAGGAGCAGGAGAAGGAGCAGGAGCAGGAAAAGGAGAAGGAAAAGGAGAATGAGAGGAGCAGGAGCAAGAGAAGGAGAAGGAGAAGGAGGAGAATGAGCAGGAGAAGGAGAAGGAGGAGAATGAGCAGGAGAAGGAGAAGGAGAAGGAAAGGAGGAGGAGGAGGAGGAGGATGATGAGGAGGAGCAGAAGAAGGAGAAGGAGGATGAGGAGGAGAAGGAGAAGGAGATGAGCAGGAGCAGGAGCAGGAGAAGGAGAAAGAGGAGGAGAAGGAGAAAGAGGAGGACAAGAGGAGGAGGAGGATGAGGAGGCAGGAGCAGGAGAATGAGAATGAGGAGGAGCAGCAGCAGCATGAGGAGGAGGCAGGAGCAGGAGGAGGCAGGAGAAGGAGAAGGAGGATGAGGATGAAGATGAGGAGCAGGAGAAGGAGCAGGAGCAGGAGCATGAGAAATGAGAAGGAGAAGGAGCATGAGAATGAGAAGGAAAAGGAGAGGAGCAGGAGTATGAGCAGGAGAAGGAGAATGAGAATGAAAATGAGCAGGAACAGGAGTAGGAGAAGGAGAATGAGAAGGAGCAGGAGCAGGAGGAGAAGAAGCAGGAGCAGGAACAGGAGCATGAGCAGGAGGAGAAGAAGGAGAATGAGCAGGAGCATGAGCAGGAGAAGGAGAATGAGAAGGAGCAGGAGCAGGAGAAGGAGAATGAGAAGGAGCAGAAGTAGAAGCAGGAGCAGGAGCAGGATCAAGAGGAGGAGAATGAGAAGGAGAAGGAGAAGTAGCGGGAGCAGAAGCAGAAGCAGGATGAGAAGGAGGAGGAAGAGGAGAATGAGAAGGAGAATGAGCAGGAACAGGAGCAGGAGAATGAGGAGAATGAGGAGGAAGAGCATGAGGTGGAGCAGGAGCAGGAGAATGAAGAGGAGGAGCAGGAGAAGGATGAGGAGAAGGAGAAGAAGCAGGAGCAGAAGCAGGAGAAGGAGAAGGAGAATGAGCAGGAGCAGGAGCAGGAGAATGAGGAGAATGAGGAGGAAGAGCATGAGGTGGAGCAGGAGCAGGAGAATGAGGAGGAGGAGCAGCAGCAGGAGCAGGAGAAGGATGAGGAGAAGGAGGAGGAGCAGGAGCAGAAGCAGGAGAAGAAGAAGGAGAATGAGCAGGAACATGAGCAGGAGAATGAGCAGGATGAGGAGGAGGAGGTGGAGCAGGAGAAGGAAAAGGAGGAGCATGAGCAGGAGAAGGAAAAGGAAGAGCAGGAGCAGGAGCAGAAGGAGGAGAATGAGAAGGAGGATGAGAAGGAAGATGAGGAGGAGAAGGAGGAACAGGAGCAGGAGAATGAGAAGGAGCAGGAGAAGGAGAAGGGGCAGGAGAAGGAGAATGAGAAGGAGGAGGAGAATGAGCAGGATGAGGAGGAGGAGAAAGAGAATGAGAATGAGCAGGAGCAAGAGGAGGAGATGGAGAATGAGAATGAGAAGGAAAAGGAAAAGGAGAATGAGGAGCAGGAGCAGGAAGATGAGAAGGAGAAGGAGGAGGAGGAGAATGAGAAGGAGAAGGAGAAGGAAAAGGAGAAGGAGGAAGAGGAAAATGAGCAGGAGCAGGAGAATGAGAAGGAGAAGGAGAAGGAGAAGGAGAATGAGAAGAAGAAAGAGCAGGAGCAGGAGGAGGTGAAGGAGAATGAGGATGAGAATGAGAATGAGAAAGAAAAAGATAAGGAGAAGGATGAGCAGGAGCAGGAGCAGGAGAATGAGAAAGAGAAGGAGAATAAGAAGGAGCAGGAGGAGGAGAAGGGGAAGAAGAAGAAGAAGGAGAAGAAGGAGGAGGAGCAAGAGCATGATGAGGATGAGCAGGAGGAGGAGGAGGAGGATGAGGAGGAGGATGAGGAGGAGAAGGAAAAGGAGAAGGAGAAGGAGCAGGAGCAGGAGGAGCAGGAGCAGGAGGAGCAGGAGAATGAGCATGAGAATGAGAAGGAGAAGGAGAAGGAGCAGAAGGAGGAAGAGAAGGAGAAGGAGCAGGAGGAGAAGGAGAAGAAGCAGGAGAATGAGAAGGAGAATGAGAAGGAGCAGGGGCAGGAGAAGGAGAAAGAGAAGGAGCAGGAGGAGAAGGAGCAGGGGCAGGAGCAAGAGAAGGAGAAAGAGAAGGAGCAGGAAGAGAAGGAGCATGAGCAGGTGCAGGAGAAGGAGCAGGAGCAGGAGCAGGAGAAGGAGAAAGAGAATGAGGAGGAGAAAGAGAAGGAGCAGGAGCAGGTGCATGAGGAGGATGAGGAGGAGAAGGAGCATGAGCAGGTGCAGGAGGAGGATGAGGAGGAGAAGGAGCAGAAGGAAGAGAATGAGAAGAAGCAGGAGCAGGAGAATGAGGAGGAGAATGAGCAGGAGCAGGAGAATGAGCAGAAGCAGGAGCAGGAGAATGAGCAGGAGCAGGAGAAGAAGCAGGAGCAGGAGGATAAGAAGGAGCAGGAGCAGGAGAAAGAACAGGAGTATAGTACTATTATTAGCACTCCAAAAATATCATTCTACACTCTTCACAAATGTATTTTTCTTTCTAATTATAGAAAGTTTGGAGTGCCAAATGAGATTTTTGGAGTGCTAATAACAATTCCTTTTTTTTTTTTTTAACAAAGAATATTATCTACACTAAGGAGGAGGGTGTGGGCTTAGGCTCATAATAGGTTAGTAATAATGTGATTAAATTAGTTGTCAAATGATTGTTTTTTCTTAACAAACGATATTATATATACTAAAGGGATGGTGGTGGGCTTAGCCTCACAATGGGCTAGAAATAATGTGATTCAATCAGTCGTTCATTCAATATTATTTTCTGTATTTTTAAATACGTCCAAAACATCTTAAGAGGCGTATAATGCCGGTTATAAAAAAAAGGCATTTGCACGCAGATAATAATATGATTAAATTAGTTGTCAAATGATTATTTTTTTTAACAAACGATATTATTTACACTAAATGGGAGATGGTGTATTTAGCCTCACAATGGACTAGTAATAATGTGATTCAAGCAGTTGTTTATTGAATATTATTTTCTCTATTTTTAAACATGTTCAAAACATCTTAAGAGGCGTGTAATGCTAGTTATAAAAAAAGTCTTTTGCACGCGGATAATAATGTGATTAAATTAATTGTCAAATGATTGTTTTATTTTTTTAACAAATGATATTATCTACGTTAAGGGGGACGGGTGTGTTTAGACTTTAGCCTCACAATGGGCTAGTAATAATGTGATTCAATCAATTGTTAATTAAATATTATTTTCTCTATTCTTAATGTAAATTATATAGGGACTGATTTTATTATGTGAACTCAGCTGCTTCAATTGGTTTATGAGGGGTTTCTTCTAACATTATCTAACGCTATGTTTGGATGAAGAAATTTAAGATTACTAAGGAATTTTAAAATGACGGAAATTGAGATGAAGGGATTTTATTTTATAGAATTTGTAAATTTTCTTGTTTGATTAATCTAAAAGAACAATGGAATTGAGAATGGAATTTGTTAATTTTAAACTCTCAATTATAGAAATTGGGAAATGACACATATTTACATGGAATTTAAACTTGGGAATTGGAGGCCCCAAATTCCAAGTTTTTATTTTTCATGCGGAAATTCTAAATTTCTATGTTTATAAATCCAAACAAGGGAATTTGTGCATGTCAATTTATAAATTCTGACTTTTATCCAAATTTCAAGTTTATTTCCTTCATCCAAACATAGTGTAAGATTATTCATTTACTTGAAATATTTGACTTTCCTTTTGTCAATTTTCGCATATAAATACATTTAGAATGTGTAAGTCGCGCGTAACACGCTGTGATTTAAAAAATGTCTTCTACACGCGCATGAACACATGCATGAAGGCTAGTTTCATTTTTTAAATCTTTGGTTTTTGGTGTGTTTTTTTTTTTCTTCTTGAGACGTTACTTTATTTGAATTAGTTTGGTTTTCATTCTTTTCATGTTATAGGCTATCTAAACCACATGATCATTGTGTTATAAGTTAATGCTAGCAAAGTGGTCATTCAGTACTACGATTTGGTGATATTCTTTTTCATTTGTAAGTAAGATGTCTTAGTTCGAATCTCGTGAATGACGAATTCGATATCAAATTAAATTGTCTATTATGTGGTTTAACTGAATTCCTCCTTCCCATAATGTAAAAAAAAAAAAAAAAAAAACCCTAGCAATGCCTAAAAACTTGCAGGGCTTCCAATTCAAGACTCAAATGCACTTTGATGGAGTAAATGCAAGGACAGGGTGATGTGGCACGCCCGGCGCACCCAAATATTTTTGAAACCACAGCCTGACAAAAAGTGGGTCCTGCGGGAATCGAGGAAGCATGAGCTCTTATCCTATCGAGGATAAGCTCATCAACTGCCCAGCGGACACACAGTCACACTCCCACAGTCTCTCTCGCCTGTCGGAGAGAGAACACCCAAAAAAGGACAAAAAATGGCATCCTCCGCCTCACTATCCTCCCCACTCCACTTCCCCAACCCAAATCCCAGGCCCATATTCTCCCCAAAGCCAAACAAACCTACCACCCTAAAACTCCCCCACCACCGTCGTCAAGCCACTCTTCGCCCTCCCGCCTCCTGCCGAAGTCGACAGCGCCACAATTGCCGCCATTGGCGGCGGATCGATGGCCGCCCTCGCCGCCTCGATTTCCTTATCCGACCCGGAAAAGCGTCTCCGCCTCCAGGCCGAAAAAGTCGGCGGTGGCGACAAGGAGGTGGTGAAGGACTACTTCAACAAGTCTGGATTCGAGCGATGGAAGAAGATATACAGAGAGACGGATGACGTCAACCGAGTTCAGAGGGACATCAGGCTCGGGCACTCCAAGACCGTTGAGAATGTGATAAAGATGTTGACCGATGAGGGCCCACTTCAGGGGGTCTCTGTGTGCGACGCCGGGTGTGGGACTGGTTGGCGATTCCGTTGGCGAAGGAAGGGGTGGTTGTCACGGCTGCTGATATTTCAGCTGCCATGGTTGCAGAGGCTGAGAAGCAGGTGAGTTTTGAACTAGTGATTTTGAAAAAAGCTGCTTTTTTTGGTTTTGGGTTTTGGAGGGAAGTGTTGGTTTGATGGACTTGGGGAAATTGGCAATGTGGGTTTTGGTGGAATCGGAACTTGCTAACCTGCGTTGGTAATGGTTTTGCTCGAATGTGAATTTCTAACTAATTTTTGAAAAAAAAAATTGCTTTTTGGGTGTGGGTTTTGGAGGGAAATGTTGAATTCGGTGGAACGAAGCCGATTGGCAATGTGGGTTTTTGTGGAATTGGAATTTGCGAATCTGGGTCAGTGTTGGTGATTGTTTTGCTGGAAATTTGAGATTTAAATAAGTAAATTTGGAAAAAGCTGCTTTTTTGGATGTGGGTTTTGGAGTTGGAGTTTTATAATCTGGGTTGTATTGGTTGATTGTTTTGCTTGAATGTGAATTGCTCGTGGCTGTGGTTTAATCTCACACTTTTGATTTTTATGCAGGCAAAAAAGCAGCTTCAGTTAAGCAATGGCTTCTCGGCAGGACCAGTACTGCCAAAATTCGAAGTGAAGGATTTAGAGAGCTTGGATGGGAAGTACGACACGATGGTCTGTCTAGATGTTTTGATTCATTACCCGCAGAGCAAGGCTGACAGGATGATTGCACATCTTGCCTCATTGGCGGAGAATCGGTTGCTTATAAGTTTTGCACCAAAGACATTGTATTATGATGTGCTAAAGAGGATAGGAGAGTTGTTCCCGGGGCCTTCAAAGGCAACAAGAGCGTACCTACATGCAGAGGCGGATGTGGAGAGGGCTTTGAAGAAGGTTGGATGGAGGATAAGGAAGAGAGGACTAACCACTACACAATTTTATTTTTCGAGGCTGGTTGAGGCTGTTCCTGCTAAGTAAGGAGGAAAAGGCCATATTTGAGTTCTGCCTTTTGCTCTAACTGGTTGTAAGGCTCGTTTACTTGTAAGTTCTCATGAATCTCATCCTCTTTGTGTATGTATGGCTTTGTTCTCTTTATACTAGATGTTCATCTATCAATCTTATATGTATGATGACAATTTTGTGTTCTTCATATGAAATTTAAATTCATTGCCATCGATCCCAAGAAACTATTCTGAAATTTTAGTATCCTGCTTTCAATTTGCATAGCTAGATGGCAAAAATTTGCTAATTATAACAGTAACCAGATGAAACGATCAAGTTTACGAAGCTAACAATGATCTTTGTATCTCTTATGGAGTCTGATGTCGTCTCTAATTAACTACTTAAGATTAGAAGATATAAATTCGATAGCTTTATGTCAATAACTGGTACAAGAAGAAAGTAAAAATGAGCCTAGGATAAAGATGTGTATGCAGCTTCCTAAGTTTTTCGCTTTACCACAAAGGTTGATCATAATTTGTCGGCGATTCTTGCTAGAACATCTGTGACCTTGCCGAGAGCAACGAGTATGCTGTTGTTTTGCTCCTTCCTTTGTTCCCTCTCAAAATGGCAATTTATGTTATGAGCTTCAAGTTGCGCATTCAGCATGTTGCTGTTCCTTTCCAGAACTTTGATCAGCTGGTCAATGTTGCTGTGTTCGCTTTCATCTGTTGACACCCGCCTCTGCTTCCATTTCTCCTGATAAACATTTTCTCCAGAAGTCTTTGAGCCTAGACTTAGTTTCTCCTTTATTGCACCTGGAAGATAAAACACAACAAATACACAAAATACAAGTTGTAAGTTTGCTTCAATTCCAATGTATTATGTTTGAATAGCTGTTCAGATGGATCTTTGCATTTAGATGAAGAATCATAAACCCGAAAGCTTATATGATCATGATTCACGATTGTAATGAAATACGATTTCAGTGCAAAGAAAATAAATCACCTGAATTAGGCAGTGGAGTTGTGACTGTTTTTGTTGGACTGTCTTGCATAAGGTTTTCATTCTTTGATTTCTTGGTTGTCTCATCTTGCCCAGACTCCTCAAAATCTGAACTTAATCTATCTTCTGCCATATCATCTCGACCACCATTTAAATCTTTCTCAGGTCTCTCCTCCTCATCCTCTTCCTCTGCAGCCGCGTCCTCTATCCCATCACCATCCTTCGCATCTGTTTGCCCCGGCATAAACAATGCGAGGGGACAGGCTTCCATTGCAGTCACTTCCTTTCCAACCAACACGTTGTAAACCTCCCGATCAAAGAAACCAGGCAGCCTCCTCTCCCTCCGCACATCATTCCTCATCACCCAAAACGACTCGGCCTCCTGCTTTATCTGTGCCTCCCAGTTCCTGATTTTCTTAAAATCCACAAGCAGATTGCTCCATCTTTTCCTGCACTGAACAGGCCATCTGCTCACGCTGCGCTGCCTGCAGTAAGACGAGACCAAATCCCACTTGGGTTCAAAATTTTCTGTCCCCAACGCTGAAGTAGATCGCCGGCCCCTCTGGACCACATTCTCCACGATCCTCTTGCCTTCTATGAGGACAAAGGTCTCGTGTCGGGTCCATCGAGGGTGCCTCGTGATTTTGGTTTTGTCTTCGCTGACTAAGCTGCCAGTCCCGTCCGGCGTTTGCTGTTTGTCAGCTTGGTCAGGTCTGGGACTGGCAGCTTCATGTTTCATAGACTCCAAGTCCATCAGGAGACAAAAGGGTTTTCTTATCACACAAAGTTTTGGTTACAAAAGATGAGGACTGTGCTTTTTGGACAATGGCTTTTCTTCCTATAAGTATTTACAGCCATATATTGGAACTAAATCCTACAAATTAAGTAAAATTTACAGCCTAATCTTCTGGCTAATGGCGAATTAATTGTCTGCAACATCCCCCTTACACAGGTCACAGGTGCATCACGTGTATAGGCGCTCTTAGCGGAGAAATTATTTAGTGTAACCGTAACTCTGCTGCTTTGAATTACCAATCCAGTCATTTTGTAACACGTCTATATTTATTAAAATTATACGTTAAACACAATGAGGGTAGAAGTTTGTCGTCCACTAATGTGAATGAGGATCCTCGTCGGATCCTCTTTGTGAGGATCATGGGGATTCTCAAATCGTGTCCGTTTATTGTACATCATGTGTCAGAAATTATTTTAAATACTTTTATTTAAAATTAAATATTAATAATATCTTACGAAAATTATTCACACGATGTACGAAAACAAATACGATTTGAAAATCCGGAGAGGATCCTCACTCCACTAATGTTACGGCACGTGGTTTAGTATCATTGTTACAGTCACTATATGCGTACCTCATTTGCTTTTTGAGTAAGGAAAATGATTTCCGAGTGTTAAGTAAATCAAAGATTTTGGTGATTAATTATTTGGTATATCATTAATTTTGAGATATGCAAAAATCTGGGTTTGGAGACAAAAGGAAGATGCAAAAATGATATCACTTTTTTCGACCATCATTACATGGGCATAATACGAGGATAAACTTAATTATGAAAATATTAGCAGCTGTCCTAAAATTATTGGTTTAATTTGTAGACGTTACCCTACAAAAGACATACGTTATTGGAATTTATATTTAATCTAAAGATGAGAAAATGTCGCTTAGTACTATGGTCTAGTAGTTTTTTTTTCACTAGTAACGTCAAAAACAAATTTGAACTACATTATTGCTAATGTATTATTAGTATATATGATATCGTTTGTTCGAAAATAAAAAGAAAAAAAAGGGAAATAAATATGTGCTTCAAAATTTCTTAACCCATTTCAATTTAAGAAACGCTGCGTTTGATTCGTTTTCGCGCGCAATTGGTGCAAAGTAACGGAACCCTAGAATTTCCCAGAGAGCAAGAAGAGTAAAAAATGGAGAGGGAGGAAGACGACTCAGTGAGCGAGCTTCTCATAGATCGATTTAGACTCTCCACCATCCACATAAGCCGAAGGTGAACGCACGCATGCACTCTCCAAATTTCCATAATATTTCATTAATTTGGACGGCCCTGATTTCGTTTCCGGTTCTCACTTCTCCAAATTCCCCATTCGCTGCAGGGAAGCGAAACGCCATGGAGATTTCGGGGCCCGTGATGGCTTGCATTGCCGATTTGGCTTTCAAGTATGCAGGTATTTTGTCCTTAGCTTTGATCTTTTTGCTTTCTGCTATGCAATTAAGAATTTTGGGAAAATTGCGATGACCTTACAGTTTCGTTTAATCGATGATAGAACTGGCTGGAACAGAGTGGTGAGATTCTTGTGCTTGTGTGTTTGAAAATCGAATCAGAAATGCTTGCTAGAAATTTCAGTTTCGGAATTGGGTTTTTGAATTTTGATTGGAAAATGGAATGTCTGATTAGGAACTGGGTTACTGGGTGTAGAAATGAATTTTGATGCAAATGAATGTCGTTTGCGTGGACCGAAGCAATTCCAGTTAGATTCGTTAGTAGGAGGTGATTGAAACTCCAAACTGGACTGCCTCTTTTGGTAGGAATATTAGTTTCTGAATTGGGTTTTTGGAGTTCGATTGATAAATGATAGGTCTGATTTGAAAGTGGGATTTGAAGAAAGTTCTCACAGGATTAATGGGAGGAGAAATTTCTTTAAGGAATGCATTTTGTTTGAATGGACCGAAGAAATCCGATTAGATTTGTTGGTAGGAAGGATGGTGAGAGATAATGTGATGATTTTAAAATTGTCGAAAAAATTCTGATTAGATTTGTTGGTGGGAGAGATTGTGAGAGATATTATGTGATGGTTTGAAAATTGTGACATTGCTTTTGATGCATCATACAATTCACCCTAAGAATTTTTATGCCATAAATTTCCTGAGCTTAACAGTTCTTCTGAAAGATAGTTTAGATTCCTGCAGTGTCCTGTATGTTAAATTTCAATCATGGGTTACTAATGGAAGATTTGCAATTTTGCAAAGCAGAACAGCTGGCAAAGGACCTCGAGTTATTTTCTCAACACGGTGGTCGTAAAACTGCAAACATGGAAGATGTCATACTTTCTGGTGGGTCTTCATTCTTCAAGCCTTAGATTTCTCATTGATGTCACCCCCACCGAGATTGAATGATATAACAATGTGTCCCAAATTCTTATGAACCTAGTTATTATGTTCTGTCTTCTATATTTTTTTGTTTGAACTTTTTTCTTTGGACTCTGGAATCTGGATGTACTGATTCTTCATGGAAAACACGGTTTCAGTTCACAGAAACGAACATCTGGCCACCTTGTTGAGGTCCTTCTGCAACGATCTGAAAGCCAAAGAACCACAATCGCAGAGGAAGAGAAAGAAATCATCAAAGAGGGAAGACCAAGCAACTACCAGTGTAGTACATATTCCAGATTCTTAGCTTTGGTATGTCTCTGCCTTAACATGATTTACTAATGCACACCCGAAAATCGGATAGAGAGATCAATCCTTCTTGTCCAAAGTTTGATGTCTATGTAGGAAAAGCTGCGACTTGTTTGACCTTTTAGTAGCCTCCAACTTCTTCATCATGTGACTTTCTCAAGAATCCTGAGTAAATACGTATGAACAGCTAAAGCCATTTCAGATTATCTTGTGTGCATTGCTGTTTAATGTATCTCTCTCTATTGTTCAACTTTGTGGTGACGAATTGCGATAGGTGGGTTAGGATTGCGATCACATTATCCATGTTCAATGTAGGGCCCGTTCTGGAGTGATTTATGCGAGAACGAAAATCGCTTTCGGAATATGGAGTGTTAAGCAAATTTTAAAAACGCTTTACATGATAGTCGAGGGCTTGTTTGAGACTGGCTTCTGGAAAGGGCAAAAAGCGTTTTAGACTGTATTTGACAGAAAAAACTTGGAATTGCGTATGTCATAGCAGAACTTTCTAAAGAAGCACATAGCTAGTGATTCTTTAGAAAGCATTTTAAAGTGATTTTCAAGAAACATTTGAACTTTTAATAAATTCTTTTTAACATATTTCTAATAAAAGATTAAAACGCCTTAAATGATAATCAATGACTTGTTTAAGATTGCTTATGGAATCTCAATAAGTGTTGGTGAGAACATTTCGGGCTGCATTGGGAGAAAAACTTAAAAAGTGCTTATAAGTCATAGAGAGACTTTCTCGAAAAGCACATATCTGGTGCTTTCAAATAATTTTTAGGAAACACTTTGATTTTCAAATTTTCTATTTTTACCATATTTGTAATAAAAGCACTTTTGCTCCTAATTTGGTAAAATCATTTCTACATAAACACTCCCAAATGAGTCATTAGTTGACCCTTGGTATGACCCAGACTTGGCCCAAGTTTGGCTTATAGTGGGACAGCCCAATCTGAATTTGGGTACTTTTCCACTGGCCTAATGGAAAACAAATCATTCCACCCACTAAGACCATTTTCAACCCATTGGATAAAGCTTAAAATATAAGCTTTAACACCCATCCCACCCCAAACCATCTTTAAGCATGGCTAAAATAAGTCGTGGGGAGAAAATATATCTTTAGGCTAGATTCTCCCTAAGATTTAAGCCAATATTAGTGTTTATGCGTGTCGACTGGAAATGGGGCGTGGCCAATTTCAAACGTTTTTTTTTTTCTTATAATCTAAAGGCGATGATAAAATGAGATCAAATTTAATAGTAAAAAAAAAAAAGATTTGACAGCCCAAAATTAAATCTAACGCCTAAAATAATTTAAGAAAATTATTTAAATCAATTTTAACTTAAAACTTTATAAATATTTATGTATTTGTATGATTTTTAATTACTTATTAGAATTTAAATATTTTTAGATTAAAATGTTCATAAAAATAAATTTAAGATAATCTACATAAATTTTACTTTTAAAAAAAAAAGTTACTGAAAACAAAAAATTAGGCTAAAATCATTATTTAATTATTACAGGCTAAAATATTAAGTCATAAGGGTTGGAAAAAAGAAAGACAGTTTCTGACTTATGGCTTAAAATTGATGGCTTAAATTTTTAAGCTTTTATCTCCGAGGGTTGGAGATGGTCCAAAGAGAATTTTATCTTTTATCTTCTTGTTTTTTTCCAAATAAAGGGAATTTTATTTAATGTGACTATTAATCATATGCAAATGTCCCCACTTAACCGATTTTCAATGTTGTTTCGGGCACGGACATTGCCTAGTTAGGCATACTTAGGCTAACTACCAGGAAAGGTTGTTGCCTACAAAAGGGTGGGCACGCCATCTACTTACAAATTTACAATATTTGTTCTAAGTGACGATTGCGACTCACAAGAACAATTACCGTAAGAAACGTTATATATACATTTCTTGTACGCAAAAGTAAATCTCTTGGATCAAAATCATAAGAGTTGGTTAGTTGAATGAATAGTATGAAAGGGGAAAGATTTTAACCTTGTGTTTATATTTTAGACTTGTTTTAATTTTCAGAGTGCAATTTATATAAAACGAGTTAGCTGTTACATGATGTTTCAATTTAATAATGTAATAAAATACGGAGAAAAACGTATACATTACTTATATTATTAAATCAGAACGTTCCAGTAGTGATGCTAATGTTGTTTCATGTTATAAGATGCAAAGTTTTTGTAGTTGTTGAAGAAGGGTGATGAAATTGGGTTACTTTTTTTTGTCAGGTTCAAGGATTTTGTCACATCCCGGGCCCGCTCCACCACCGTAGCACGATATTGTCCATTTTGGGCTTACCATTCCCTCACGGTTTTGTTTTTGGGCACTCACGAGCAACTTCCCAATGGGTCACCCATCATGGGATTGCTCTAGCCCCCTTCTCGCTTAACTTCGGAGTTCCTACGAAACCCGAAGCCAGTGAGCTCCCAAAAGGCCTCGTGCTAGGTAGAGATGAGAATATACATTTAAGGATCACTCCCCTGGGCAATGTGGGATGTCACAATCCACCCCCCTTAGGGGCCCGACGTCCTCGTCGGCACACACGCGGCCAGAGTTAGGCTCTGATACCAAATTGTCACATCCCGGCCCAGGGTCCACCACATCCCGGGCCCCATCCACCACCGTAGCACGATATTGTCCGCTTTGGGCTTACAATTCCCTCACGGTTTGTTTTTGGGAACTCACGAGCAACTTCCTAGTGGGTCACCCATCATGGGATTGCTCTAATCCCCTTCTCGCTTAACTTCGGAGTTCCTACGGAACCCGGAGCCAGTAAGCTCCCAAAAAGCCTCGTGCTGGGTAGAGATAGGAATATACATTTAACGATCACTCCCCAGGGCGATGTGGGATGTCACAGATTTAATTTTAAAGAAAATTAATGAAAATAATATAAAATTTTTAAATTTTAATGATAAAAGTAAAATAAATGGTAGAGTGAATAATATCATGATTAATTTTTTAGTGTAAAAATATGATTTTTTGTTAAAATAAACAATATCAAAAGTTTTTCGATAAAATAAACAGTACCGAAAATTTTTCGTTAAGCTTCTGTTAATTATATGATAAAAAAGGACCAGAGATATTTTCGAAACAAAAAAGTAGTCAGTTATCGGCCAGGAATTCTTGAAACCTTCGTCCTTGGTGGCCAAGTAAAAAATTAAATTAAATCAAAATCAAAAAATTAAATTAAATCAAAATCAAAAAATTAAATTAAATTATATAAAAATAAAAGGGTGCTTTTGTGGTTCCAGTTGTCCCATCTGTGTCTCTTGCAGCAGAAGCACGCGCCTTTTTAATGTATAGTTTCTTCATCTGGATTCTGGAAACCTGCAAAGTATACACATATTTACTTTTGCAGAAGAAGAATAAATAATAAATATAATTATTTAATTATCTTTAATTTTATTGATGGCTGATTGGTGGACGTATTTTGCGCTGCAATGCAATAACAATCATTAATCGCAATCTCAGGCTCAGGATTCCTTTAGGAATCGGATTCACTAATAATAACTCGGGCCGCAGAAACCCATAAATGAACAGTAATATAAATGCACGCGTGTGGAATTTACTCCTCCTTCTTGCTCTTCAAGACTCCCTGTGCAATGCACGACGGATTTACTGTTACCGTAACATTCAATTTTAAGAACATATTTTTGTATGGCAAGGAATTGTATATGATAATGTATTATTAGATCAGAACGTCGTGTTGTAGTAGTATCGATGAATATGTTGTTTCATACAAATGTGTAAAAGATGTTAGTCGTACTTGTTAGTTGAGAATTTTATTGACATGTATACATCGTCGCAATAACTATTTATCTGCATCATAAAAATTTATCTATTATTGTTAGTTTTATCTTCTCCTATCTTTGGATGCCATTTGTCTAAGTAATGAATTTCTGGTCACATTGAATAATCCTAAACCCTACCTCTTCATCAAAATTTATTTATATGGTTCCACTTTTTCTCGAACATGTCCTTCCTAATTATTTCAAGAAAATTTTTCTTCGTCTTTTTATACAATATATGTCTAGCAATAATTAGTCATGTGACCGAGGTTTAAAGTGTTACAACTTACATGAGGTACCGTATGAAATTGCAATGCATGTGGGTCAGTTGACAATGACACGTATCTTTCATCTTGCTCCCGAATTTAGATTCCCTTCTTATAAATTTGAATATGTTAGAGTATCGCATTGAAAAAGATATATTGATAAGAAAATTCAAAGTCGATAACGCTAAGTAGTTGGCTTGATAATAAGTTCTAAATTGAGCAATCACAGTGAAATTCAAATTCACTTATTGCTTAATCTTGAAAGATATTTTTGAATAGCAAATAATCGTGCAATCTATGAGCAAACAAATAAATTAGAAGCGCCCCTGACTTAGCTTAGGGCTATATGTCAATTGTAGTGAGATTTCCTTGAGCGCCGCTTCTTAAACGGGGTCTCGTAATGCCCAATATCAGATACCAGTCAATCAAAAAAACATATTCGGGACTGGTCATCCCCTTACATCGGTCATTGTATTCGAAGTATCCTGTTTAAGATTTTTGTTTTTGTTTTTCTTCACAAAAAAACATGTATACATCAATTATTTCATTCAAATTGGACAAATTAAATTGTCTTTGGCAATGTGACATATGCACAAGAATGACCATTCATCAATTTAATTAAGAAAAATGAAAGCAAATGCATTATTCAAAGGGAGAGAGTCATGAACGTGCAAAATAGTCAAAACATCCCCGAATTGTTTTTCTCCAAAGACCTATCTATCTACATCACGTAATCAAATGTTCACTCCAAAGATTTTAAGTGCTTTTGCAGAAAAGCATCCAAAATTCAAAAGCACTTGTGGATTTTCACATTTTGTGAACTGTAGCCACACAAAATAGCCACAAGCAGTTGCGTGGTCCTAAAACAAAAGAGAAGAAATAAGTAGCCTCGAGTATGGAAGCCCATGCTTAATTATCCTATGACTTTGTTGGTACGTACAAGAAACAGCTTTGGCCTGCCACGTGTTCCTCTATTATTCTCTTTTTTGCTTTTATTTCCTGACTTTTCTACGGAGAATACTTCTCTCATTTTTCATGAGTAACGCGACATTGTGAATTAGACCGTACATACGTTATAATCTAAATAGTTTACTGTCTTTATTATCTCTAAAGATCATTTTAAATACATTCGATTCAGATATTGTTTCATATGAACTTATTCTCGGTTTATTATGAGGATACTACTTATAACTATAATCGTCGATTTGTTTGATATATTTGGAGGCAAAACTGTCACATCCAGGCCTGGGCCCCGACCACATTCCGGTCTCGACTTCACCGTAGCACTATATTATCTGCTTTGGGCCTCGACCACGCCCTCGCAGTTTTGTTTATAGGAACTCACACGAGAACTTCCAAGTGGATCACCCATGTTGAGATTGCTCTCAAGCGAACTCGCTTAACTTCGGAGTTCCGATGGAACTCGAAGTTAGGGGCCCGATGTCCTCGTCGGCATACATTCGACCAGGGATTGACTCTGATACCAAATTGTCACATCCCAGCCCGGGGCCTCACCACATCACAAGCTCGACTCCACCGCAGCACGATATTGTCTGTTTTGGGCCCCAACCACGTCCTTACGATTTTGTTTCTGGAAACTCACACGAGAACTTCCCAATGGGTCACCCATCCTGGGATTGCTCTCGCGCGAACTCGCTTAACTTCGGAGTTCCAATGGAACCCGAAGCCAGTGAGCTCCCAAAAGGTTTCGTGCTAGGTAGACATAGGAATATACATATAAGGTTTAGAGGATCCACTCCTTTAGACAATGTGAGATGTAACAAAAGCAGTCTCCAAAATAATTGAGATTTCTAAAGATGATCTTTAGTGCGTGTTTACATATGCAGAAAAGGAATGAGTGGAATGAGAGTCATTCCCATTCGTAATTATTCCTTCATTTACCAACTCAAGCAAAACGAAAAGTAGTGTAGCCATGAAATTTGACGGAATCAAAATTCGGAAGGGGTAGGTCTGGTCGTGTTGGACTAGGTGGAAACATAATCATGTTTATCCAGGTTCCTCTTCCCTCTGATTCCAATTTAATAAACACATTTTTTTTTAATAAACGATATTATGTACACTAAGGGAAATGGATGGGTTTAGGTTTAGCTTCACAATGGGCTAGCAATAATGTGGTTCAAATTCGCTTTTGACAAGAATCAAATATAAGACCTCTCACTTACTAGTGAAGAACAGTATCTATAGTAAAAATGGTGGATGTATTATCAATTTTTATTTATTATTATTAATTTATTACGATGTTTTTTAGTTTTGCTTTGGTTGCCGTAAATAATACCGATTAGGGTGTCACTTTCACGAAGCCACCCATACCACGTGAACCTTTGGTCTTTAACCGTTTTACTTCTAGTTTCTCCGTTTGCCGGAAACTTGTCAGAAGCTGCAAAACCGATTATTTTTAATTTACTTTATAAAACAATGAGCTGTAAATTAATTAATTAACAAATTCGATTAGATTTTCAAGCCAACTCTTTGATTGGCCTTTAAAATCGAACCCGAATTGCCCAAATTCTGCCTAACCATTTGTACAAGTTCAAATTAGATCATAAGTTAATAATCAAGCACGAATTTTTAACCCTAAAGGATAATTAATAAAAGAATTACTCCTCTTTTTCGTTAGTAGCTTCTATCAAACAGGGCGGTGGTTTTCAACATGACACAATGAATACGAGATTAACAGATTAAAATTTAACATTACTTGACACAAGATTAGTTAACAATTAAGTTAATGTGAAATGTTCGATGCTAACGCTATAAACTTGTTTAAATTAAATTCATCGATGATATTTTTTTAAAACAAAAAAGTATGTCAATCAAATAAAAGAAAAAGTATGTCAATTCCATTGGTTTCGAGTATGACATACCTGAAAAATGAAGATAAGAGAGTTGTAAATCTCATACGGCCCTCGTACCCATGCACCTTCCTCATCATCTTCGTACCAAATAAGTAAGCATTCCATTGTGTTTCTTTTACATTCTAAGGTTGCGTTTCGTATGCGGGAAAGAGAGTTGGGGAATGAAAAAGTTGTCTCACCCATGTTTGGTAACTCTAGGCTTGGGAAATGAATATCGGTAAAGGCGAATTTAAACCACATTATTACTAGCTTCATAATACCTTCTCCGTCTTAGCGTAGATAATATTATTTGTTAAAAAAGAAAAAGAAAAAAGAAGAAGAAGAAGAAGAAGAAGAAAAATGATTAGCTGATGGCTTGATCACGACAATTTACTTTTTTAAAGATAAAAAAAAACTCACAAAGGCATTTAATCCAAAATATACTACTTGAAAAAGGATCCTGAAATTCGTTCTAATCACTGAGCAATCCTGATGGTGATTGTCGTCCTTTTATTGTTCGATTTGTGCGGATATGGATTTTGGTGTACATTATTTTCACATGGACCATTCAGCATGTGTCCCCCACTGCGGGACCCATCCAACTCCATCTTGGATTTGTGGCTGCTTGTTAAGATGTTATCCACGTGTCATCCGTTGACACCTAGTTAATTAATTAATTTTGGTTGTTGGAGCTATCGCCTATTGGATGTTCGGGGAAGAAATTAAGAATAATAGTATTTTAAAAAGATTTTAAAATAAATGTGGAACGTTACAAAATCATTTTTGCTCCATTCTCCCACTTTATTTTTACTTCTTTTGTCATTCTTTTATTATACAATATTTCCTTGTACAATATAAAATTAAGTTTAGTCAATTTTTTTTTGTTAATGGGAATTTTTATAACAAAGTCAAAAAAGGCATAGTACAAGGGCTTCGCATATGAAAGTAAGGAAATAACAACCACCTCATAAATTCGGTAAGTACAAACGGGACTTTGCTTATGCATTCAACGCATAATCAAGTTTCTTTTGGATCAATGATGAGTTTTATAACAAAGTTCAAAAGCACGTAGTACGTGGTACGTAGACTTCTTATATGAAGGTGAGAAAATAACAACCGTTCCATTAATGATTTAAGTATAAATGGGACTCCACTTATGCATTTAACATATAGTCAAGTTTTTTTTTTTATTTGGTCAATTGGAATTTTATAACAAAATCCAAAAGGAGATAGTACAAAGATTCCGCATATGAAGGTAAGAAAATAACAACCGTCCCATAAATGGGTTATGTACAAACAGGACGCCACTTACGCATTCAACGTACAGTCAAGTGATATTCAAATTTTATCATGGCAAACATTTTATCTACATTAAATTCATTTAAACAATATGGAGTGAGATTCGAACATGAGACTTTAGGTGCATATAAGTGAATGTTCTTAATTAATTAAGGTACAAGCCACATGCGTATTCAATTGTGTAAGGAAAATAAATCTTCTTGTCATTGATATAAGGAGATTATTTGCGAAATATAGATAAAGAAAAAGTTCGTGAGTTTTTATTTTCGTAATGCATAATAAAAGTTTAAAAGAATTTCAAGTCATGTGGTATGATAATCGAAAAATAACTTCATTTTTTTTGTGGCAATTACAAATAATATTTTTAAGTGATTATTAATTGCATCATCTGACAACGATTATGTGGCACACAAGTCGGATAGGTTGGCCAAATTATCTGCGAATTGTGATGTGTACTTGCCAACTCTGGTTAAAGGACGTGACACCTTGATATTCTGAAAATCTTAATCTTGGGAAGTTGAGATTTTGATTACCAAATTCGTCAATGATGGTGACTTTGATTCTTTTATTTATTTATAGAGAAGTGTTATTAACATTTAAAAAATCTCATTTTACACTCTTCGTCAATGTATTTTTCTTTCTAAATATAGAAAGTTTGGAGTGTAAAATTAGATTTTTGAAATATTAATAACAATTCCCTATTTATATTGTACCATATAAACCTTTTCAACAAGTTTTTTTTTTTTTTTGGGAATTGTTATTGGCACTCAAAAAATCTCTTCTACACTCCAAATTTTCTAAATTTGAAAAGAAAAATACATTTGTGATGAATGTAGAATGAGATTTTTGAAGTGCCAATAACACTTCTCTTTTTTTTTTTTTTTACAAAAGATATTATCTACACGAAGGAATAGGGGGTATGTTTAATCTCACAATGAGCTAGCAATAATGTAGTTCAAAATCGCATTTGGCAATAATCAAATATAAGACCTTTCACTTACAAATAAAGATGAATATCATTAGACTGTAGTACTAAGCGGCAATTTTCAACAAAGATGAATAATTAGATTTGAATTGGAAGAAAGAACCTTAATTTTGATTAAATGAGGGATTTAAGTTTTAATTTTTAATTTTTGTGTTCTTGAAAGAACTTGATGTAGCTTACACATACGGAAAAAAAAGAAAGTAAGAAAGAATTTGAAATTTTTTGGCTTTTACTTTTTTTATCTTGATGAAATCGATATAGAAAAAAAGATAATTGAACATGGAACATTTTGTCATAATAACCATTTGAGTATGAAAGTTTTGAAAAAACTAAGAACGAAACACCAAAAACAAGAAGTTGTAGATAACAATTAAGCAAATAGTAGAATGTTGATCATAACTCTTAGTTTCATAACCAAGTTTTGAACCAGTTAATTAAACATTTGAATAATCGATTAGTCTTTTGTTTAATTGTATTTGTTTCACTTTAGTTGAAAGAGGATATTGAGTCTGCAGATAAAATATATGAATTCTTAATAAATAATCGAAGGTTTAGGAACTTAAACCCTAAACTCTAAACCAATAAGATTGAATATTTGCTCCATTGGGAAGCTCCTCCTTCATATTGGTTTAAGCTTAACGTTGATGGTTGCAAACAGGGAAATAATAATTCTAGTGGAGCATGTGATGTTTTAAGAGATTATGATGGTAAATGGATTTTTGAATTTTGCGCCAATTTGGGTACATATGAGATTCTCATTGCTTAGCTATGGGGTGGCATGGAGATTATGGATTGATAAACTATTGGTAAAATCAGACCATGCACCCACAATTCATTTGATGTTGTAAGCTGCTGGCAATAATTATCTTTTGGGTCCTCTTGTTTTGGCTTGTCGTGAGTTGCTTTTAAGATCTTGGCAATGCGATCTTTAACTTGTCTACAGAAAAAGAATTTTGTGGATAGATTAGTGAACTATATTCTTAATTTAGATTTAAGCGATTTTTACTTGATAATTCTCCTTGTTTAGTTAGTTTTGTTCGTGAAGATCAACTTGAATGTTCCAATCTAAATTTATTATTAATTAGTTTTGTTTGAGGTTTTCCGATCACCCTCATTTAAAAAAAGAAGAAGAAGAAGAATATATATCGATTTAACTCACGTAAAGAAAATTATATATTTATAATAAAGTAACATTTTTGTTATAAAGTAACCTTTGTTTTATATGATACTTCCTCAAAACCTCGCACATTCAAATGATCATGCCGGACCCTCCCACGCCGACAAGCAAGTCACTTGCTATTTCAATCGGCTCGGCTTTGAACATGAAGTCGGCCCAAAAATATCCACATCGGGCATCGATACAATATATTTTTTTTAAATTAATAAAAAAAATTTGAAAATTTTGAGTTTTAGTTAAAAAAATAAAAAGGTGTTGTAAGTGAATAGTATCAGGAATGATTTTTAGTGTAAAAATATTATTTTCGTTAAAAGTGAACAGTATCAAGAGTGTTTTGTTAATTTTTTTTTTCCCTCAAGCAACTAATTTCATTAAAAATAATAGTATACAAAGTGATACAAGTTAGAAGATAATTTACAATACTAAAGTAAAAGTGCTGCCCAATTCTAAAGTAAAATAAAAAAACAAGCTCCAAAAGTGAGTCCATAACAATGCCCAAGTCGAAAGCTCTAAATCTGAAAACGAGACTTCCTCCACCAAAATAGTTGCACAACCATCGCCAAACAGCCACCATTGGGAAGGAGAATCAACGAATCAAAAAAAGGAACAAAAAACGGGAGTGTCCAAGCAACCCGTGCTAAAAACACTCTCATAATCCTACCAAATACTGCGAATTGTACATTAGCAGCCGCCCCATTTTTACAATATTTAAGTATTAAAATTATCAATGCACCATTATTAACATTTGACATTTCGTATAATTTTTAAACAATAATAGAAGGAGATATTTTATTTTATTTGCTGGCTGGATGAGAATGGAACTAGCTGGCATAATTATGATTAAAAGTTTGATTATCATTTGATTAAAAAAATAAAAAGTTCATTTGGATATTTGGAGTGTAAAATCACATTATGCTGTTTTAAATATAGGTTCAATTTTTAATTGTTTCTGTGTCTAGGTTACATGTGAACGGGTTGTTTTCGGTGGGCGAACCGATCAAGGAGTCCAACTTTTCGAAGGAGTAGGAATTTTTTCCGATTCTCTTTGTGGGCATTCGGAATATCAATTAATTATGTCAATTTATTATATATCATGCTGTTATAAATTATTTTTTATTTTTAATTTAAAATTGAATATAAATAATAACTAATGAAAACTAACCACACGATATACGATGAACAGACATGATTGATTGATCTCTGGAACTCTACAAAGAGGATCCGGAGAAGATCCTTGCCCCTTTTTGAATAATTCTTATTTTCAATTTCTTAGAGTTATTTTTCACTGTTCATTTCCCCCAACTACTTGGTAGTCTGAAATTATTGAAGAAAAAATATATCTAAACATCCAAATTATCATGTCAAAATTTGAGTGTTCACAACCCACATCGAAATGGTTATGATTTGTGTATGTGCATAACGAAATTATTTAATTTATTAGTCATTAGTGAATATAATACAAATTAAACATGATTTGTAAACATCTTAATTTGCGCGTGCATGAGATTTTCATCAAATTATGACTCTTAATTTGAGTTTTAATAGTCATTTTCTTCATAAACCTTTGTGTTTTGTTTAACAATAACACGACATGTTATTACTTATGTACACCAATCATGTTAATTATTGATTTAGTCAATTGTTCATCATCATACTTATTTTGGTTATTAATTTATGTATTATAATATAAACATATGATGTTTTTATGTCTTTAAATGCAATATTACTTGATAAAACACATTTTACAAAACATAGTGGACCATATTCACTACGCGAAGCGTGAAATGAAATGTCACACATAATAATTTTCTTAATGAACTTACATTAGTTGTCAAATTTCCATAATTAAGTATAGTTTAAAACCTCAACTGTAGTTTAAGTTGTAATTGTTGGATTGTCCTGGTGATTAGGGCATATCTCTTTAACATATTACGTTCCAAATTTAAACTTTCCAACTCTTCAATAATGTAAATTTTTTTTGTACAGGCATTAAAATATCTATGTTAAAATAAGGGGAGATGAATTTAGACACAAGGCATTGAGCGCAAAGATAAATGCTCTTAATCAACCGAACTATGATGTGTCACCAATAAGAAATAAGCACGTTAATCAACACTTAATTAATAATTCAATCATCCACAACCACATCATTTGATTTACAAATTTGGTTTCCTAACATTACATTTATCCTTATCCTAATAGTGTAAATTAATATAAAAGCTATATCCACAAAAAAAAAGAAAAAAAAAGAGGAAATGCCAAAAGCAAAAGGACAAAAGATGCAGAAAGTAAATGATTGGTTAGTATAATGTAACCTAACATTTGCCTACACACTTTATGTATATGAACACATTTTTTTAGAAAATGAGAAGCAGAGAGGAAGAGAGAGAACGTGGGGGGGGGGGGGGAGTGGAAGTTTTTGTTTTTTAAAATTTTAATATTGGATGTATTTTAACATCACCTGTATGTGAGGTTTCAATAAAAAAAACAGTAAAATTTAGACCTATGAAATTGCATTATTGCCCATCATTTTGTTTTTGTGTAATAGAAGATTAAGTATTCTTTTCACCCTCTTTTGGTTAGCAAAAAGAGTTTCATTAATTAAGCAGACACTGACATACATTAGATTAAATTATATTATTCTTTAAGTATAATGTAGACAATTTTAATTTAATTTTTTCAGATATATTTTCAGGCATTGTTTACGACTTTTAAGTTTCAGATGACAAAATAAGATTAAAGTCGAGTTCCAGTGATAAAGTGAAATGAGCTTTATGTTTAAGAAGTAAAGTGACGATTATTAAGTTATATAAAAGTAAAGTGAAATTAAAATCGAGTTACAGAAAGCGTAGCTAAAAATAATCATTAATTTAATCAAGTGAGCCTAATCTAATGTTATACTTTGAGTAAAATGTAGAAAATTGTTAGCACATTTTAATTTAATTTAATTTAAAATTTTCAGATATTATTTTCAGGCATTGAATACGCAGTACAAGTTATTAGGTGAAGTTTGTATTTGTTCTTTAAAGTTGAAACCAAAACATTTCGTACACGACACCTCACCTCGACCTATATCCGATTAGCGGAAGACGGAACATAATGGAATATACCGTTTCTTATGAATATTTGATTCTTGAAGCTAATTAAATTTAATTTTCCTAACTAATATTAACAAACCAATTAATCCATATACTTTGCATGTAGATGTTGTTTAACTACCTACACCCTTCCTCTTCCTAGTGCTCAACCCTTGAGAGAGGATCCTTGTCGAATCCTCTTTGTGAAGATCCTGGCGATCTTCCAATCACATTCGTTCATTGTGCATTGTGCGGTTAGTTTTCGTAAGGTACTGATGAACGATGATTTCTAATAGCACAATGTACGATGAATGAATGTGATTTGAGGATCCCTATAATTCTCACAAAAAGAATCCAGCAAGGATCCTCTCTCGTCAAACCTTTTCTTAATTCTTGGAGTATTCCACTTTCCAATTGCATGTTTTTAGGGTTTCTTTCTTTTCTTTTTTCTTTTTGTTATTTTTTTAAGAATGAATTAATATGGTAAATGATTAAATTATATGTTAATAATTTACTTTATAAGAGTAATGAATTTCAAAGTTTGACAATATATGAAGAAATGGAATATTATCATATTAATTGGTAGTTGAGAGTAATTTTAGAAGTAATTTAGCGATAGTGTTTGTGTATCGGAAAATGAAATTAAAAAAAGCGACGATATATATGATTTGTTATGGCATAAGGTAAGCTCTCATATTCAATTCGGAACTCCAACTCATTGTTTATTTGTAGTAAAGAGATGGCGGAAATTTTAGATGTGGCGACTATTATGTAACTTATGTGATAAGTCCATTATTCAATTACTTTGTAACAAGCTTGCATCCAACTACTATTAAGATTTAAATAAGCTCGATAATTACTTCGTTGGCATGATGTTAACAAAATTATACCTCCTCAGCTACTCCTATGCCACTGAGGATTAAGATGAACTCTTTGTTTGAGGTCATGGCATTCTTGCAAGCTAAAATTGTGAGACAATACTCTCAAAATCATCACCCTTAAATCTTTAGTAGATATGCTATGTTAGCTGAACTTGTTAGATCCTGTAAGGTTTTGGTTCATTTGTTAACAACTTTATAGTGCGAAAATCATGACTTTTTAAGCAATCTCAATCTCATCATTATGCTCGTATCCTGGTCTTATTTCGAACTTAACTTTTATGGTTCACTCCTTATAAGCCTTGAGCTTTTCAATTCAAAATGTGTATGTAGCACCAGTGTATGCGATAGCACATACAAAAGACACTTATAATGTTCTAGGACAAACTCTCTTTGATAGATTAAAATTTGTCATTAGCAAATAGGTTTAGAGACGCTTAAGGTTGAAGAGGATTCTAAAATTCTAAATTCATGTTATTAATCTTAGGTTTGAGGTTCCTTGGCGTCTCAAGACCTTAGTGAAAGACATTCATTGCGTAGTAACTTAAGACATAATTTAATGGAATCCTAGTTTTGTTTCAAACTCTTCTTCCAAATTCGGTAAACCAAACTTTGTAACAGCTGTTGTAACTCGTGTGTACTCAAGATATTCTTTTTCTCTTGATTACCGTAGGGGTATTGTAAATTTCCATTTTCCTAAAATTGAAAAAGAAAAGACAAGAAATTAGAAGCCGAGGTTGCAAGTAGCAAGCCAAGAGTAGTAACCAAGTAACCCGAACAAAAAGTGAAAGTGGAAAATGGGTCGGATCACAAACGTCAAAACAAAAGTGAAAGGTAAACACTCAAAACAGGTTCAGAAGAGAAAGAAGAAAGGTCACAGACAGGTGATTTTTGTTTGTCCAATCCAATCCAATCCAATCCAGTCCAACACAACTCAACCCCACTATGGCACTCCCAACCGGTTTTAAAGCCCCTCGTGGTTTTCTCTCTTTTGAGTTGAGTTTGTGTCTTCAGTTCAGTTTCCATTTCATGTTCTTCTTTTGATTTTATCCGCAAAACCTCAACACATACACTCTCTCTCCTCTCTCTCTCCTCACGCACAAGGAAACCCGCTTCCATTTCTTTCTCTCTCTTGTCTTTGTCTTTGTCTTCTTCTTCCTCCTTCCTCGTCCTTTTTTCTTCTTTTTTATTTCAAATCCTCAAAAGCCAACCAACTCTCTCTCTCTCTGACCTCTCAGATTAAACAAATCCGTAAAACAGCTTTCTTTATGTATTATCTTCCTCCACAGTAACTGACCCACAGGCGGGACGCCTCTCCCTCGCCGGAATTTCCGTCCTTTTCCGGCTACAAGCTCTATTTTTTGGGGGCTGGAAAAAGGATTAGGTAGAAGCAAGCACATAAGAAAAAGGAAGAGAATTTTGGGTTTTTGTTCTCATACTCTCTCTCTCTCTCTCCAATCTTGTGGTGAGTGTGACAACTTGCAATGCTGCAAAAGGAGAAGAGGGTTCAGATGCATAGGTGCTGAGATCCATTGTTGTTTCACAAGTTTCCGTTTTTTTTTTGTGATAAAGTGATGATCTTTGTCTGAATTTTGGAGCTGAATTTTGGACATGGTGAACAATTGTGCTGGTGAGCCTTCTGTTTTTACTAGGTCAGACCTTGTTCTTTGTTTTTTCAATTTTTGATGTGAATTTTACCATTTTTTGGGGTTATAATTTGCTGTTTAATTTCCTCTAATCTGTGTAAATTTTGAAACTTAGAGTTCCATTTTATCATTTTTCTTAAAACTTTCAAGGGTTAAACTCTAACTGCTTTCATGTTCTTCCTGATCTTTTGCTCTTTGCCTTTTCACCATTTTTTCAAGGGTTTAAACTTCAATTTTGATGTATTTTAGGTTGTTGAGGAACTTAGGAAAACATAATTGTTAAGTTTTGATTTTGTTTTCCTATCTTTTTCTCTGCAATCAAATGGGGTAATTGTGTTTGGTTGTTGGTAGGTAAGCAAACATTTTCACCTTCTTACTATTTTCCCCATTTCCTTCATCTCTCTGAGGTTGTAAGGAAAGAAAAAACATCTTGAGTTCTTCCAAATTTTAGCCCCTAATGAGTAAATTTTCATGCTTTGTGTAATTTGATCTCGGTTTTCTTTGAATTCCTAAATGCCATTCTCAATTTCGCTTTAGAAATTTATGGTTAGGTAATAATCTGAGGATAATCTTAGTTTTTAAATTATTGTTAATTTTCAGGTAAGGAGTCATGTAACATAGACAAATTCGGCAATTGAGAAAGCTCGAAAATTTACTATATTCTTCGGTTTTGTTTGGTAACATTCTCTGGTTTCGGAGTGCTGCACGATGCGATTTGAAATAATGGATCAAAGGGGTGTATCTGTCTCTTCTCACTTCTTTGAAGAAATCCCTTTTCCTTCTGAGGTAATTCTTTGTCTTGTTACCATGAAAGTTGTTCCATTAGTAATTCGTGAAGTTTTCACAACGTTTCATTCAACATATCGCACTGGTGTTTATTAGGCATCTTACCCTGTTTAACTCTATCATAAATTTTTGCCTCATTTTGAGCACATCATACCTTTTTGCCATTGTCTTAATATATATCACTTTGCCAACTTTGATTCACCAGAGACAAGTCGGATTTCAGAAGCTGAAAACCATGCCCGATTATCAAGGTGAGCATCCTGTTAGGAAACTTGCCTGAGAAAGTCTATTAGCTTATTTGTCGTGTCTGATTATCTTATGTTTTCGGTGGTTATCTGGGTTTAGTTATACCACATTATCTGTTGGAATAATTTCCCAACCAAACAGATGCCCCTAACTTATTAACAACTGCTGTGACGTGTTGTGTGATGCTAAGCTAACCAGTGTCTCTCACTCAATGCTTAGGTTTGAGTTGCCACACGTGTCTACATAGTTAGATCATGCCTCATAAAGAGGGAATTAACATAAATAGTAGTTGTGATAAAATTAATCCAAAGGTTTTGAAGTACGTTGTCTTCATTTTGGTCAAATGGATGACCACTGGCTGCTCGAAATCCCAACTTCAAAACAGAAGTTCTTACTGCTTTACAAAGTAATTGGTTTAACGCTCTAAACTTGGAAGTCTTTTGATTGAAAGCAAATAAATGTGCCATGGATCACGAAGTGGTTCTTTTCTGGTACTTTGTCTGCCAGAAGTTCTGAATGCCATAACTTGTTTTATGGAAATTGTATTTTTGTTGATTTCAGACTATAACCTTGATCCATTCTCATACTTTGAATTTGAATTACTCTATTTTACGGTAAGAACCATAACTTTTCCTAATCTCCTGTGTAAATATTGTCCTTCAGCGGGAGTCAGTGGAATGGTACCAACACCTGGCAGCACGTTGGGTTCTTCAATGCCATCAAAAATGTGTTTACCAAACCGGGCACTGTCGGTGGATTACTTGGATCCCCCACAATCCAATCTGGCTGGGGAGCAAACAGAAAGACTAAGCGTTGTTGAAGGAATTCCCAACATCTCCAAGGCCTCATGGAAACCTATGGATCACCAACCAAAATTGTGGTCAGACTTGTCCGCAAAGCCAACACCTTATAGCTCGGTTGGCGGCAAAACTCTCATTCCTGGTGCCCAGCATGAAAGTAGTCTGTTCTCAAGCTCTTTGTCCGAAACTTTTAGCAAAAAGTGTAAGTTTTCCTTCTGAAGTCAATTAAATGCTTGTCCATATGTTGCATGAGGTTAATGTTACTTTCTGTATTCTCGAATCAGATACTTATGTTGACCATACTCTTTAGTTTTGTCGGTAGATATATCAATCTGCAGTTCTTTCATTCATAAAAAGCATGCAGAAGAAGCTGCAAAATTTAGCTTTCTCACAATATTTTTTCTTCAATTCTATGTCTAAGAAGTTTCGACATCAAATGTTATTGTGCATAAAGTTTCTGCATTTGAATTATCTGGCTCCAAAAAGTTTCTTAAACTTCTTGTCCATGTATAACACATGTTCTAATTTGTTTGCTACTTCTATTTATGTTAGTCGTCACATTTGTAGTTGTTGGGATAAGTCGTGGTTGAGTCGACTTAAGCTGACTACTACTTGATTGATGTATTACTCTGCACATTTTTCCACAAATATGCATATTTATTATCTTAACATCTCTCTTTTTTTTTTCTTTTCTTCTTCAATATGCAGTGCGATTACTGAAGAATGATTTTATGTCTCATCAGTCTACTGATAACGTTGCCTTCCAACATGAGGAAGAACCCTTTGAATCTCTTGAAGAAATTGAGGCACAAACAATTGGAAATCTCCTTCCAGATGACAATGACTTGTTTTCTGGCATGACAGATGAGCCGGGTTATAAGGCTTATGCTAATATTGGTGATGGATTTGAAGATTTTGATCTCTTTAGCAGCGGCGGTGGCTTGGAAATGGAAGGAGATGATCAAGGGGTTTATAATAGCTCAATTGCGGGTGAACACCCTTATGGCGAACACCCTTCCCGTACACTTTTTGTTCGCAATATTAATAGCAACATTGAAGATTTGGAATTGAAGGCTCTTTTTGAGGTGCTTATACCTCCTTTTCAAGTGTTTTACTTTTTTATTATTTATTCATGTATTTTATTTTAGTTTGAGAGTTCCGTGCAAGCCAGTTAAATTGACAATTGAACTTTGTTCTGTTAGCAATATGGAGATATTCGGGCACTTTACACTGCCTGCAAGCATCGTGGGTTTGTTATGATTTCTTATTATGATATAAGGGCTGCCCAAAATGCACTAAGAGCACTTCAAAGTAAGGCACTGAGGCATAGGAAGCTTGACATACATTATTCGATACCCAAGGTATGATGATCACTTGCTATTCACTTTTGTTGTATCCGCTAGATTCGCGACCTCGTTCTTCTCGTCTTGGTTTATACATTCTCATGTTGCTTTGTTCCATCATGCTTTTATACTTGCCAATATGTCAGGACAATCCTTCTGATAAAGATATTAACCAAGGAACGCTAGTTTTATTCAACCTTGATTCTTCTGTTTCTAGTGACGAGCTTTCTAAAATTTTTGGATCCTATGGAGAAATTAAAGAAGTAAGGCATCCGATTTTCCCCTCTCCTATCTTGCTTTGCTTCTAAGAGAAAGAAAGAACTTTGTATCTTATGTGGTTGTTATTTTTGTTTTCAGATCCGTGAGACTGCACACAAGCCTCATAACAAGTTCATAGAGTTTTATGATGTTAGAGCCGCAGAAGCTGCTCTCCATGCTTTGAATAGGAGTGAGATTGGAGGAAAGCAGATCAAGCTTGAAGCGAGCCGTCCAGGGGGCATAAGGAGGGGGTATTGATAAGTTACTCTTACTATTGATTACAATATCTCGTATTCTTATTTAAGTTTGAAATTCTTAGTTTTCTCCTTTGTAAGAAAGAACATTCCTTGTGCAGTTTGGCTCAAGTTTCCGAGCGGGACCGGGATGAATTCAAATTTTGTAATGGTTTGTCTGACAATTTATCAACAGGCACCAAGGGTATGAATCTGTTTGTTATGAACTGTTGCATCAATTTGTGTTTATCTTGTTATACAATGCTTACCCTTCTTTTAATACAGCAACGCTTCATCCTGGAATGGTTACATCAAGCTGCGTGGTTAATGGATCTAGCCTGGGCTTACATTCTGCTGTCCGTTCACCTGTGAGTGCATTTATTGAAAACGCTTTATCTCATCAGAGTTCAAGTGTTCCAGATGCCTTTCCCGCTCCAGCAACATTGGCATCTATAGGGAAAAAGTTTAGCCTTCGTGATACTGAACAGTCTCTGGATGACATGAATTTTGGTAATCAGAGTGCTCCCGGCATACATCCTCATTCGCTTCCTGAGTATAATGACAGTTTAGCCCATGGTATTCCATGCAATACTTCTGGTGCTATCGGAATCATAAATGGCAATCTGGGACTTAGAATGAGAGAAGGAACAGACCGAAGATCCACTGTCAGTGCAAATGGTCACCTAGTGGAACTGAACGGAGGAGGTACTGTTTAACAGAAATATTACTTGTAATGCGGATTTTAACGTAGCATTATTCTGGTGAATTTGTTGTTTACAAGTTGTTTTCTTACACAGCTTTTGGATCTCCTGGAAATGGGAGCTGCCCGGTCCATGCTCATCCCTATCTTTGGAATAACTCCAACTCGTACCAGCAGCATCCTTCAAGTCCTATGATGTGGCAGAATTCACCATCATTTATCAGTGGTCATAGTGCGCATCGCTTTCCCCAAATGTCAGGATTCCACAGGACACCACCTCATATGCTGAGTGGTACATCGCCTGTGCACCTCCATGTAGGATCAGCTCCAGCTGTTAACCCTTCCATTTGGGAAAAGCATGCCTTTTCAGGGGAGTCTCCTGACACATCTAATCTTCACTTGGGTTCTCTTGGCTTTCCACGTTTTGCTGGTAGTCCCCAGATGCATCCTATGGAGATTTCTTCACAAAACCTCTTTTCTCTTACTGGTGGAAATTTCTTGGACATGACTACCAGTACCCGGCAGCGCTCTTCACAGGAGATGGGCCACATGTTTCCTGGTAGGAATTCAATGAGTTCAATGCCTACCTCTTTTGACTCTCAAAACGAACGTGGTGTTAGAAACCTGTCTCACCGAAGAAATGAAGCAAATCCTAACAATGCTGATAAGAGACAATATGAGCTTGATGTTGAACGTATACTCCGTGGGGAAGACAGACGCACCACGTTGATGATCAAGAACATTCCCAACAAGTATGTATATTGTCCCCCAACTGTTCTGATGTATTGCATCTTCTATTTGGTATTTTACACTCATCCGCTACCGTACTGTGATAACGATGGATTCTTGAAACTGCACATTTTCGTAAAAATTGCTATCCAGTTGTATGTAGCGATTTTGCCATGTTGCTAAACTAATTAACGGTTGTTACAGATATACTTCAAAGATGCTTCTTGCTGCAATTGATGAGCAGTGTCGAGGAATTTATGACTTTCTTTATTTGCCAATCGACTTCAAGGCAAGGAAATTGTTTAGAATATCATCTTTTGTTGGGTATAGAAGTTATAATTTTTCTAATCCAAAATTTGTCTGTTTAACCTCTCACAGAACAAATGCAATGTGGGATATGCGTTCATCAACATGATTGATCCTCATCAGATTGTTCCTTTCTATAAGGTTTGACCACTTGAGAGCTATCTGCTCAATATGAACAAATGCTTTTATATCTGTGATATATTTCTTTGTTTCTGCCTTTTCATAGCCCTACTGAAACTAGATTACACATCTGTTACAGGCATTCAATGGAAAAAAATGGGAGAAGTTTAACAGTGAAAAGGTGGCATCACTTGCGTATGCTCGTATTCAGGGTAAAGCTGCTCTTATTGCCCATTTCCAGAACTCAAGCTTAATGAACGAGGACAAACGCTGCCGTCCCATACTTTTCCACACAGAGGGTCCAAATGCTGGTGATCCGGTAAGATATCGTGAGATGAACAGTCCTCTAATTTCCCTTTTTTATACTACATTAATCTAATTGGTCGTCTTTTTTGAAACTCGTGTCTTTCATTTCCAAAATTCATGGTACGAGGAAAGTTCTAGTTCTGAGAATGTTTGCCCCAGTTAAGTGACAATTTCTGTGGGCAAGGGGATGGAATGTCTTGAGTTATCTTAAATTGGGTTTTCAGTAAATAGGATCCCAAGACTGACCTATTTTTTCCTCTCTCAACAGGAACCCTTCCCCATGGGTACCAACATCAGATCAAGACCAGGAAAACCTCGAACAGCCGGCTACGATGATAACCATAATCACGGGAGCCCTTCAGCAACTGCAAACGGAGAGGAAAATTCCAAGGAATCCGACCGAGACTTGTTCTACCAAGATTTCTAACCATTCAACCTAATGCCGGCTTACTACGAGTATAACCACACCAATTCTCTACAGCAGGGGTGGTCTATTGACTTCATTTTTTACTATAGAGGAGTGCTTCTACTCAGTTTCGGATTTACCTCAACCGAGAGGGTTACTTCGCAACCGTTTGGTATTTTCTCTGGTATTAAGCCAACTTATGGGCACAGAGAATGTCTTGAAGCTTAAAATTTTGGAGTCTTGTTTGTTGAACAATGTCTCAGTGTACAGGCAGGCACTCACAGAACCTTGTGCTAAGGCTTTTTTTTTACCTTGTTTTAACTTTTACCTTTTACTCATGTGGGACCTTTTTCTGGTTGGCCAATGATGGAGGCACACATGTACTTTTGAGTACTCCAGTTGCTGAAATTTTTGAAATTCTAATCTTGCTTTGATGCTATGTGAGTGTGTTCTCTTGCAGTCTTTCTTGTTGAATGTTTTGTATTTTGGTATCTTTTTTTTGGAACCCCGGAGGGAAAAGTTTCCTACTCCTTGGATCATCCTCTTTTTGGAACCACTGCCTTCGGCGTTGGGGTTGGCGTCAATCCTTCTTGATCTCTCCCTCTTTTTTCCCTCTTTGTTTCTCGTTGCAGTCGCTCTATCAGTGTGTCGAGTATAGCCTTCAGTGTCTGGTTGTGATAGCTCTCTCACTTTGCCGATGCGAAAGCGATGTGAGCTTTCATGATTGTGGCCATGGAGCGGTTTGTTTAATCTCGGACTTTGGAGCGGCGACTATTGTTTAGACCTGAGGTGCTGGTGTTTGTAGTTTGTGCGCTTGTCAAAGAACTATGAGAAGGAAACTTGACGTTTGGTTGGGGGGACTCATAGCAAGGTTTCTTTGCCAACGATTGCAAATCATTAGAAATAGCTGTGGTCTTTTCCTCATGGAGCCTCTACGATAGTTCAATGTTTTAGTGCTCATGACTATGGTTTAGGGTCTATAAAATTGGATTTATTTCAAATTTTCTCTTTTTTTTAAAAAATATGTTTGTAATTGTAGGGTTGTGATGTTCTTTTTGACACATGTAGTCTCTTCAAGTGTTCTAAGAGGCACATTTATCTAATTATTATTTTTTTATATAAAAAGAGGACATATTAAAAAGAGAAAACGTTTAACATATCTATCATAAGTACATTTTTTTTAGAACAAACAATATTACCTACACTAAGGGCGTGGGTAAGTGACTAAGGCTCACAATGGGTTATCAATAATGTGATTCAAATTTGCATTTGCCGAGAATTGAACCTAAAACCTCTCACTTACAAGTGAAGAGAAATACTACTAAACCGTAATACGAAGTAGCATCATATGTATGTTTTTAACTATTCTTAAAAAATTACCGTAAAATTTAACAATGCGACATGTTATTAGCACTCTGAAATCATCAATTACTCTTTAGCATTTGTCATGCTTTTATTATTTCATTAAATTACCAAACAACATAAATAAAAATACCAGTCAAGATCATTAAGAAAATCCCAATAAAGTTCATTAATAAAATATAAATCATTTTCTTTTTGTTTCCATAAAATAGATCATCCACCATGTAACACTTTGTAGTTTTAATTAAAAGTCATTAAAAATAAGGATTAAGTTCGAATAGCTACTTAATTTTTAGAGGTAATTTCAAATTGATCATAACTTTTTAAAATATTTTAAATAACTACCTAACGACTTGTAAAATGAAAATTTATTAGATACACTAGCTTTAAGTGACGATGCATACAATTATTAAAGCGGGGTTTTATTCTCACGTTGTCTACGAAGCTTTGGATTTCTAAATCAACACAATTAGGCAAAGCACGTTTACGGCTTAACTTGGTTGAAAAGAGTCGATTTGAGAATTAGAGCTCCAAAGACAAGCATTAGTAAAGACCAAATTTAATTATTTGTCTACCTCATCATTTAATGCTAAAAATATCATCACTTAATATTGATAAAGTCATTACTTAACGCCGTTGAACTAACAAATATCTAATTTTTTTTAACGTTAAGTAGTTATTCGAAATGCTTTACAAATTTGGGACTAATTTGAAGTAACCCCTAAAATATTGGGTAGTTATCCTACTTAACTTAGAAAATAAAAATAAATTTAGATTTTTGAATATTAAATTATATTTGATTATTTAAAATTAATTTTTTAGTGAAAAATGAAGAAAGTTCAAAATTTGTTTGGGTTTTCCTACTGCTCCAAAATATTTGATTGCAGCAGACAAAGAAATATTGAACAAGTGCTCTGAAGAAGCCCAAGACAGAGGAGGTGGAAAACACAGACGACGACGGCGGTGGCGGCAAACAAGCCGCAAGCAAGACGAATATGGCGGAAGAGGAGAACGGCTATCCAGATAGCAGGCAAGAGCAAGAAGAAGCCCTCGTCGCTCTGATCGAGCATCGCACCCGGGAAGTCCACCATCTCCGCCAGCGCGTCAACTATTACAAAACTCAGGTTGCACCCCACCATCCCCCTCTCTCCCTCCCTCCCTCCCTCTCTCTCTGGTCATTTCGATGGTGACATATTGGGGTTTTTAGAAATGTTGGTTTTCTTGTTTGTTTGTATTCATTTGGTATGCTTCTGCTGCTGCTATAATGTTATAAACTTTGAATTATGGGTTTTCAGTCTTTTGATTAACCTGCTGCTGCAATGCTTTTTAAGCTTGAAAGTTTTAATCTTTTTGCTAATCCCAAATTAAAACGGTTTACAAAGTTTAATTGGGACTGCTTTTTGATTAATTAAATGTATTGGTTTTATGCCCTAAGCTAATATCATGGCAAATGCACACCTGGGTTTGATCACAGCACAAGAAATCTTTTTAGGGTTCTTGGGATGAAGTTAGAAATAAAAAACTCTTTGATTTTGAGTCTGATCATAGATTTTGAGTCTGATCATAAACACTGCTATTTATGACTTTGCTTTAATGTATGGAGTTGCCTTGATGGCCATTGATTACCCGAATGGCCTTGTTTAAACTCATTGTATATGAAGTTAATTGCTGCAAATTCAAATCACCAAGGGAAGACAATATACCATTTTCTTAGGGGTAATGCTAGGGAGACCAAATTTCTAACCCAAATTTTGTAAGCCAAATGATGTGGACATTGACGATTGGATTATTACAAGTGTTGATTAACGTGCTTATTTCTTTTTGGTGACACATCATTTGGTTTAAAAATTTGGTCTCCCAAGCATTAACCTTTTCTTAGATATGCCCGAAATTATGTGTGTTTCTATGTGTTTTAACTTATGAGATGCCTTCCGAAGGGAATTATCCACTAATTATTTATTTGGAAAAGGCGTGCAGCTTGGAGAAACGGAGAAGAGGTTAACTGATACCGAAATTAAGTTGGCTCGACTTCGACGCCAAGACAAAGTAGGGTCAACCAGGAGTTCTCCGGGTGGTGGAACGAAAAGTGCAAAGGTGGAGCGCAGATCAACAAGTCCTATACATTTAAATGAAGGTTCTTCTAGACACCAGCATCAATCAAAAACGGAACTTTTCATTCCTGCAGTCGGCCCAAAAGTTTCCCATCCTACAATGGTGGCAGGGTCTAGTGGGAAAAATCCAGTTAATTATAGTGCTCAAGCAAGTCCATCAGTTTCTTGTCAGTCTATGAGTGCTAACAGAACAAAAGGTGACAAATCGTATAGAAATTCTTCAAAGCAGGACGTTGAAGTTCAAGATATTGGGAAAAAACGGAAATTTGGTAAGACTCTAGCTTGTTGACTGGCCTCGTTGTTCATATTGTGTTTCTTGACTGTCTGTTTCTAGGCCACATATTTCAGCTTTTCTTTGTGTGTGATGCTAAAATTGTATGTACTTCAGAACAGAAAGAACACAAAGAATTAGTCCCGTTGGTTCGCACTAGCTCTCAACCATGTAAAATCAACTGCTATGCAAGCAGTCACATCTCAAGTCAGCACAAGAGAAAGTTGAGAAGTCTTTCTTTGTGTCCAGTGAATGATCAGCTTTTTGTGACCAGGTAATTAACATGTTTGCTGTCCAAGGAAGAAGGATATGTTCTTTATCATAATAGTAACATTGTTTTACTTGTCATCAATATCCATGATTTCTGTTGTGTTTATTTCACTCTTTCAGGATTTCACCTTTGAATTTGTGGGGGTACATATATTATATGGTTATATCCTCAGGTTATAAGATTAACCCGTGTTTTCTTGTGTCCACATCTTTTGGTTAATAGTTGTCTTTGGGGTAGAAATGGCTTCTAGCTTTAAATCTGTAACTTATATATCAAATTCTCAAATTATCAGGTATCTTTAACCCTTTCAGGTAGTTGTACATATTAATGTGTATTAAATTATAGATTACAGATTATGGTCCTGCTTCGGATTATGTATATGTCTTTCTTTTTCATAAGCTGGTAGTATTCTCTTGTACTCTGTTAATTGAAATTGAATCCTCATCGTGATATTTTATGTTATTAAGAAAAATAATGGTAAAAGAATTTGTGTAAGCAGCCCAACAAGAGGCAACAACGTAAATTTACACTTAGAATTTAAGTTTAAAAGAAAGCTTGAAGTATATCGCTTACTGTGTCCTACAATTGGTAACTACAAGATGCATCAAATGCTAGCAAACCTGATCAATTTTAACAAGTGCTTTGGAACGTTTGCAGTGCTTTGGATGGAGTAGTCAACTTCTGGCAAGTTCAGTCCAAGGGGTAAAGTTCAAATTCATCATGTTACATTATTATTTCTTAACTTCACAATTGTGTTGTCGGTAGCAATATAAAGTGGATTGAAATGAGCATAAGGTCATATAGTCGAGCTTTCTCCTTTTATTATTATTATTATTATTATTATTATATATTTAGGAAAAGCATGTATTTGAGCTTATAGTTATATGATTACATGCCTTTGATAGAGATGTATTCTGACTGATGGACTGTATTTCCTAAATTGACTGAGGAGGTGCAGTATCTCTGTGTTTCAAAACCGGTGTTGGTATCTATGTGGCTGTTATTCCTTGGTCTGTTTAGAAAGGCAGACCTGTGATTATGTTTTCTTGTCATGACCGGCGGATTTGTAAATTCTTGCATTTCAATTTTTCATCTCATGTCTTAAATATTAGTTGCTTAGCCACTTTTGCAGTGCTCTTAAATTTGCAGGCATGCACTTCTACTTTGCACAACTGATCAGGCGTCCCTTTTGTTTCTTTTAATTGCAGGTCTAGTGCTTCTCGACTTAGTTCTACTGATTGTGCATCTCCAAACAGGAGATGGCCAGAAGATATAGCCTGGCACCCTGATGGAAACAGACTATTTTCTGTTTATAGTGCTGATGGTGGCGACTCGCAAGTATCAGTCCTAGATTTAAATATAACACAAGGGGTAAGGGCCACCTTTAAAATTAATTGCTCCAATTGTGTGTGGGGTACACTGAGCCCTGAGCAGCATGCCCTCAGCCCATGAGTTTCCCAAATTTAGAGAATTGACATGCCGATTCTTGCTTTTTGTGCATTGACAGAAAGGTCGTGTTACTTTCATCAAAGATAAACCTCATGTGAGAGGGATCATTAACAACATAGTTTTCCCACCCTGGGAGGATACCTGTTTTGTCACTGGTGGTAGTGATCATGCTGTTATAATCTGGAAAGAGGCTGATGCAGAGAATGTATGGAAACCAAAGACACTGCATAGGAATATGCACTCATCTGCTGTTATGGGAGTTGCCGGGATGTTCCAAAAGCAGATAATACTATCAGCCGGAGCAGACAAGAGAATTGTTGGGTTTGACGCTAACACAGGAAGAGCAGAGTTTAAACATCAGATAGAAAGTAAATGCATGAGTGTCTTGCCAAATCCTTGCGACTTCAATATCTTCATGGTTCAATCAGGGTGAGAAGCGCTGATTTTTCATCTAGAATTTTCATATCATCAACTCGTGTGCTGTCTTGATATTCGCCTTGTCAGTGCTCCTAGAACTGAATGCCGTTTTGTTCACCTCATGCATTTGCATGCTGCATCATATTATTTGTTAAGATGCCTCACGGTTTTTGACATGTATTTGTATTATTAACCATCAGAAATCTTTTGGAAGAACCCTTGGCTTTCTAGACTTGATTAATAATCATATATTAGAATAACTTGATATGAGTGTGCATTTTGGACGAAGGGCTTTTCTTCAGTTACGATTTCTATGTATTCTTTTACGCGCTTGAAGTTATTAACGTTAATCTGTTTTATAACACGCAGGACCCATGAGAAGCAGCTCCGACTATTTGATATCAGACTGAGGCAAACAGAGATACATGCTTTTGGATGGAAGCAAGAGAGCAGTGAATCTCAGTCAGCTCTGATCAATCAGGCGTGGTCTCCTGATGGCTTATACATCTCATCTGGTACAGCAGATCCATTGATCCACATATTCGATATCAGATACAACGCCAACAAGCCTTCTCAATCCATAAGCGCTCATCAGAAACGGGTTTTCAAAGCTGTATGGCTCCACTCATGCCCCCTTCTCATTTCCATATCTTCTGATTTGAACATTGGTTTACACAAAACCACGTAGATGGTTATAAAACGTTCCAGCTGACAGATACTACTATCCCGGAAGTGAAATTCCCTATCTAGTTCTCGGTTCTCCTCATTTTACATCGGTGCTCAAAGATCTATTACTTGTTTCAAGAGTAACAACTTTCATAGTACATTTTTGTAAGAGTCGAGCGTAGGCATGCTGTCGAGATGTCGGAGAATTGTACGTAGTTTTTTCGACGGGACGGTGCTGATAAGTGGATTAGAGTATATTTTAGATGCAAATTTCTTTGAGGAAATGGAGAACATGATGCTAAGTGTATTTTTAAGTACGCAATGTCCGCCTTCATTTTTGATGTGCTTCTGTGGAAATCAAACGCTAACCTTCATCTCGTACACGACATGTCGTTTTACAGAATTGGGCCCATGGACCGGATGATAGATAATTCGACAGTCCAAAGTTTGCATAATTTGAAATGGGCCCTCAGTTAAAATTTTAGAAACACTTTCTTTATTCGAGCTGATTTGTCGATTGTATTAAAAAAAACATTAGCGGGGCACGATTTAAACTTGAGTGGAATAGATCAGACACTATTTTAGTTAATTTGACAAAATTCATGCTTGTATGAATACCATTATTGCTACACATGTACGTTTTAAATTCTCTTAAAATTTTCTCATAACTCCATCATCAAAGTTCTAAGTATTTACTAATTAAATTTGTGTTTAACATTTTTTATGACGTTGATCCTCTGAACATTGGTCATGCGCATTACACGTGATGAGACGGAAAATTGTGACAAATTGATACTCGTGGTACGAATTAAAAAAAAGAAATCTAATAAAAAGAGCTTGAAAACTTTGAGTTTTAACGAAAATGATAAAATAAATGGTAAAGTGAATAGTATCAAGATTGATAGTTTAGTGTAAAAAACGTAGTTTTTCATTAAAATGAACAATATCGAGAGTTTTTCATTAAAGTTCCCATTAAAAAATTCAGTAGGCTCGAGTGAAATTGAAAATTCGACAGAAGAGAACCACAGTTCAAAGATCAAAAGGAACACAAATTTTTTCTACCCCAAATTATGAAGTATTGCTTCATTATTAAAACTCAGAAACCTACGGGAAATATCATCATTAAAATTAATTTATTATGTTGTTGTACGTTCTTTTAATCACAAATAATCACCAAGCAGTAGGGTTCAGTGATGTATTTCTTTATGGGTTATTATACAAAATGGTCCTTGAAATTTGCATGATCAATAGAAATGGTCTCTGAGATTGAAAATCAATAAAAATGATCCCTAATGATTGTCCACCATCCATGATTTTGGTTATTCCGTTAAAAACGATTTCGGGCAATTTTCAAAGCTTTGTAACTCAATCGTTTTTTAATCAATTCGACCTATAATATATCAAAATGAAGAGGAAAGTGTAGAATAAGATTATACCATTTGGAAGCCCAATGGTTGCCGGAGATGGCTGGAAAATAGCCTGAAAGGTGACTGGTGTGCGGGAAAACTGGAAAACTTGCCGGAAACTGGGTGAACTTTAAACATTTATAACTTTTTCAATACTCAACCAAATCGAGTCATTCAAAAAAAAAAAAAAAAAAAAACTTCTTGACGAGACGAAGAGAATGGTATCTTTTTCGAAGGCTAACTCGCCGTGGTTTGGTCGGACAACGACTCGAAAGTGGCTAACCATTTTCGAGTTAGCCACTTTCAAGCAGTTTTCCAGTGAAACCATGGAGAGTTAGAAGTAAAGAAAGACACTATTCTCTTCATCTTGTTGAGAAGTATGATTTTCGTTTTTGAATTACTCGATTTCGTTGAGTATTAAAGAAGTTATGAACGTTTAAAGTTTACCTAGTTTCCAGAGAGTTTTCCAATTTTCCTGCGGACCACTCACTTTTTAGACTATTTTCCGGCCATTTCTGGCAATCATTGGGCCTTCAAATAGGTATAATCTTGTTCTAGACTTTCTTATCTTCATTTTGATATATTATGTGTCGAATTTGGTTAAGAATCGATTGAGTTATGAAGCTTTGAAAATTGCCCAAAGAGTTTTTAACGGAATGACCAAAATCATGGATGGTGGACAATCTCAGAGACAATTTCTATTGATTTTCAATCTCTGAGACCATTTCTATTGATCATGCAAATCTCAGGGACCATTTTGTATAATAACCCTTTCTTTATTTGTAAGTAAAATATTTTAATTCGTTTTTCGTGGATACGAGTTCAATACCAAATCATAGGGAATATATTTGCTCACCGGTCACTACCCTCAAGTGATGGTGATGTTTATCACCATATTTATCACCGTTAGATAAGTTTAAATTTTGACATATATGCAATGGATAGACACAAATCTCAAAATTTAAAACTCATCCAACAAAGATAAAAAGGATGTAAGCACCACTTGAGAGTGTAGAGCAAAAATGCACTGTGGCTCGCACAACTCCTTACTAATAGATTGCAAGAGGAAAAAAAAAAAAAACAAAATAGATTGCAAGCAAGTATTTTTAGTGGAGATCAACTTACTTGAAATATGTTTACCGTCATGTAATATTTCGATCCTACAATACATATCGCATGTTAAATTTTTTACTCATATCATTGTTTTATTAAACCAAGACGTCATTGTCAATTCATTTTTTGTAGATTCGAGTAATGCTAGAAGACAAAATTTATAAACTAAATTTTGAAAACTAAAGAACATGAAAGTTGATAATTGATTTATTACTTAAGTGTTGATAAATGTGTTCATTTCTATTAGTGATACATCATTTAATTTGCAAATTTAATCTACAAATTTAATTTCCTTAATATTATCCATTATTTTCAATTCTAGTGACAAAATTTAGTTTTGGTGGGAAGCCCATAATGACACGTAACGTAGGGGTTTCACCTTCTCCCGCCACGTGCAAATTTTCCGACTTCTAAAAATTTCCAATTCTCCAGAGACGCTTCAAGTTTCCTCTCCTTTGCATTTGGTAAGTCCCAATTTTTCATTTTTCTGAGGTTTTTTTTTTTGTACGATTTTTGCATTGCTCTGATTTATTTTCAGTGTTTAAATGCTCGTCCAACTGGTTTTTTTTTGTTCTTTTTTTTTATTCACCTTAAAATTTAGCATTTTTTAGTGACTTTTGTACTGAGTTGGTGAATTCCTGTGTCGAATTGAGTTAAATTGGAAATAAAGTTTTGGGTTGATGTTGTTCTGAGCTGTGATTAACATCGATGCATTTGTTGAAATGGGTTTTTGAGGGTTACCTGGTAACTTTTTATTTATTTATTTTTATATAATTTATATTATTTTGTAGAAAAGGGAAAATGTAGGTCAAGAAATTGGGTTGGAGATATTTCACATCATGATTTTGTTGAATTTGGGTGATTGGTTGAAGGGAAGATGCAAGCAAAGCTTTCATAAAACCATAACAACATTTTTCTTGTAGTGCAATCTAGGGTGAAATGTGACACTTTTTAGTACTCTAGATGTAGATATCTGAAACTACAATAGGCAGGGTTTACTTTTCAGATGGGATTCCCTGCCTAACCCTGAGCGGATTCATACGAGGCGATGTGAGGAAAATTGGGTTGGAAGTTGTTTAGAGAGCTGTGAAATAGTTGTAGAGTTGTTGATTTGCAATTATTATGCCAATTTAGTTTTTCCCTCCAACACCGATTCAAGGACTTGTAGGAGTTTGTTATGAATTTCGCTAATTTAGTTTCAGATTTTTTACATCTGTTTCTTGTTCTAGTTATGAAATCGTTAATGGAATATTGCTTTGTTTGGCATTGCCGAAATGGTGGTTTGCTACTTTCCTATTAGTCTTCAACATGACTGAGAGAAGAAATGACGGATTTGAAAACAAGGGGCCGATTGTAGACTACGCGAGTGCCAAGTATTACCCTGCTCCTGCCCCTTCAAATTATGCGTATGACCATGTTTCTGCTTCTGCTTGTGCTAACGAGGATCATGGGGTGCATAAGGACCCTCTGGGTCTGGAAGACTTTTCCGGGTATATATTTATGTGCAATGGAAGAACAAAACCGGAATGCTACCTATACCGTGTTTTTGGACTTCCTGCTGGAAGAAGGGAAGTTATAGAGAGGATTCGGCCAGGCACAAAGCTGTTTCTTTTTGATTATGATGTCAAGTTTCTTTATGGGGTGTATGAAGCAACCACTGCTGGAAAGATGAACTTGGAAAGAACGGCTTTTGGTGGAAGCTTTCCCGCACAGGTGAGTTTAGTATTGCTTTTCGTATCATCTCCTACTGCAAAAGGGCCTTTGTTTAAGTTAAATGGTAAGAGAAAATACGCTGTCGAACCAAACCACCATTGACATAATAATATGCTTAATGGGTCGTCTTTTAGAATTTCCCGCCTTAATTTATTGTTGGGTAAGAACTAATTCGTATTCACTTGAATTTTGTGTATAGGTAAGATTCAGAATTTACAAGGAATGTCTCCCCTTGCCTGAGAGTGATTTTAAACATGCTATTTTAGATAACTACCAGAAAGGCTCCAAGAAGTTTAACCCCATTCTCAATTGCCAACAAGTAAGTTTCTTTGGTAACGGAATCAGTTCCATTTCATCCTTCTCGATTGGATTGCCGTCACTTGATCAACCCTACTTATTTTCCAGTTGATTTTATTGTGCAGGTAAGCCATTTGTTATCACTGTTTCATCCGCTTACCACACAATCACCTGTCAAATATGACAATTCCTATATAAAGGATCAATACCCAAGCCTGCCTCCTTCAGGCACTACATATTATAACTCAACGCGTCTCAGTCAAGCCCCACAAGTGTTGTTTCCTCAATATGTTCCACAGGCAGTCCTAGTTCAGCAGTGGGATGGTCGTGGATCCACAGGAAACACGGGTCTTTTCCATCATGCAGACCAACCTGCTGTGCCAAATGCAGGTTCACAATCAGTAATGCCAACTCAATATATGGAGGAACAGTTTCAGTCCCCAGCAACCCTGCCTTCCATGAAGGATCCAAATGCATCTTCATTCTATGGCGGTCTTACTTCACCAATGTTGGAGCCTCAGCCTCAGCCTCAGTATATTCAACCGAGTGTCATACACCAACAGCCTGGTAGCTATGGATACATGGGCTACATTTATCCTGCTGTGCAACCGCAAGCTGTGCCAGCTCCAAATCAGACATATCATTCTGCACAAGTGGATCACAGTTACTCCGCTGAACTACCTGCCTCACAAGCACCCACATCATATGAAAGGTACCTATCTTTAGGTAGTTTGATTCCCCTGTTGCAACCCAAGGTATGCTCTTTATTTTTTGTTGGTTAATGTATGCCAAAAGTTTGATTATTTTAGATTATTATTATTATTATTATTATTATTATTATTTTGAAACTTGGAGTTTCCCTGCTCCACCAAGCAAATTGTATCGTTAAATGGGGATGCTAGTCAAAGAGTATTCTTTGAGAAGTTACAGTACATGTTCTTAAGGATACAATTATTTACTAATGCAGGAAAGGTTTGGGTGACTTTCCTTTGAAAGAAACAAAACATATTACGCAATTTGGGAACTGTTATATTTGATTTGTTAAGCGGAGAGTTTCATTGCATGTGATCATGCTTAAAACAACATCCCGGATATTTGCTCCACTCTCTTTTCAATTTCTTAACTTTGTTGTTAGTTCTTAGAACATCTCTTCGTTTTGACTAGTCTTTGTTATTAAACTGAAATTATCATGGTCCTTGTGTTGCAGCTATCACAGGCACGAGGCCACACATGATGAAGTGCCTACTGATCAACAAACGAGCTTGGGATATGGGTACAATCACCTTTGAAGACGGAGACTGGAACAAATTTACAGCAGGGGAATGCTGCCGAATACTACAACCTCTACCAAGTGCCTACAGTCCAGTATGTTTCATCACCTGCACAAACCACACACCTCAACAACATTGGAAGCACCTGAGCTTCCAGCAGGGACTCTTCATCAATGAACTCCGCCCCAACCTACTAACCTAGTGTCAAACTGGTGAATTGAACATCTCAAACATGCTGGTAAAATGAGCATAGCTTTGCCTGGTTGTTATCACTTCACCTATTTAGTTCAGGTTCTCGGTTTAGAACGATATATCAGTTAGTTATAAATGGTTACTAGGAATGATGCATTAGCATTGTAGCTCAGGTGGTAAAGGCTGCTAATGTACCCTTGCAGAATAGTTGGTCTTGAATCTTTAAGATGCAAAAAACTACATTTAAACGAATGCTTCGTGTTTAAGATGGAAAATGCAACTAGTAGATGATTCGTTCTTCTCGTAATTGCATTACTGCAGGATGATTTGTGGATCAGCTTAGAAGTGATGCTGCAGAATTCAACCCGAAATCGAATTCCCATTCTAGTACTCATTTTACTTGTCTAGCAGATGGATCTCTACTTTTGTTTTGAATTCGTTCGATTGTTGATGAAAACATAAAAAGCGGATTTCGTATGAGGTCAAAAAATATTCTCAATATCAGCATTATTTCGTATCATTTCGATTAGCATGTGGAGGGAGACATCTTTAATCCCTGTTTTCACCAACTGCTATGGTATCGTGCAAGCATGGATCATTTGGAAATGGGGAAATTGACATTGACCTTGACCTTGACCTTGACCTTGACCTATCCATTGTGTTTCCACTCTCCAGCCATCTTGTCACGGAGAAAAACTTGTGTAACGGTGCTTCGACCATGTTATACGCACGACTATTTTTACGGATTGTATTTATTTTCGTCTCACTCGATCTTTTACGATTCATTCAATATAGATATGTCCTAATCAGACAGACTTACTAATCAGACAACTTTACTGAATATCTTCTGCAATGGCAAAATCTTCAGCTCATGGGGTCCTCAGGTAGACTGAACCAATGAGGAACCATGGTTGGGAAGATGTAGTGGATTCACATGTAGTGTGTGAAATGGGGTCAGATTCAGACAGAGAAGTAGATCATCCACGATCCATGGTCTGGTGGTTGACCCCAATGCTCGTTGACTCCAAGACACTCTTTCTAGCCGGGAGGATTAGGAATGTCATGTCGCCACGCTTTCAGTCCACTCTTTCGTGGAATAACAATTTACATGAAACGGATTTACTATCGCTATGGTGTTTCAGATCAATTATACATTATAAAGAAAAACTTATATATACATGACAATGCATTATTGAATCGAGATGCTACATTATGTTAAACTTGTTTCATCTAAGTCATTCTCCCTTCATACTGATCAAATTTTTTCTCACTTTAATCACATGATCCAACACGAGATGATAAAATTTCATTATCCGCTAATCATATGATCATTTGATGATATAAATCATAAGGAAATTTTATTTAAATCCATGTAACCTATTTCTACATTCAACTTAAATTTTAAATGTTAATTGTCTATTTTACCCTATTGCATAATTACTATTAAGTACAAATAAAATTAATAATAAAACTCAAATTTATCAATAAACCCAAACACTATAATTAAACCCTATGATCACTCTTTGTTTATCCTACATTCATTCCGGCTATAACTCTAATAGCTCTCATAGAGAAAAACAAATTTTTTTACTGATGGATGGTGATTTTGAAGTTTTGAATCCTCCAACCAAGGTATAACTCAATTTATGAATTTTTTGTTTGTTTGATTTCAATTTTTTAGAGTTTAGAAGATGAATATTTTGAATTTTACATGTACATTCTTAAAATTTCATGTACTAAATTAGTATTTACGATTTCACACAAACAGTAATGTTTCTGACATTCAAACACCAGAGACTAACCAAGATGCATCTTCAAATACAATATAATTCAATATAATTTGCAGCCTTTGATATCCTGCAGGTAAGTAAGTCTTGTGTCTACGACATATGTGCTTGTAAATTAATATGTGTGTTGCAAATCTTAGGCTGTTGGTGGTTGTCCTGCATTTTTAAGGCTTGGCTGTTGGTTAGACTTGTATAGTGGTACTGGATCGATTGAAATTTCATAAGCAAAATTTGCAATTGATATGCGAGTGTGCATTTTCGAAATTACAGGGATATTATCTTGTCAAACAAATAGTAATGTTTTCGAACAAACCCAATTTGATTACTAGTGCTCCATGCACTTCATGAAGTCTATAGAAAGATTCCTATGAAAAGGTATGGTAGTAGACGTATATGCTCATGAAACAGAGACCATACAAAGAGAGATGGTGATGCATGATTTTTGTCAACATCTACAGAAGTGTCAGTCTTGTTGTTACCCATGGCTGAATTCATACATAAATTCTCACTCTCCATTTCCAGACGACGTAAAGATATAGTTATAAATCAAATGGGTGTAAAAATAAATTCACATATTGAATTGGATTTATAGGGGTATATTAGGTAATAAATTTGGGTTTAAAGAGATATTAATAGTTTAGTTAAAAATCTTAAGTTAAAAATCAAATGAGTGCAAAGAATAAGTTGAGTGTAGATATATGTTACATGAGTTTAAATAAAATTTCTCTAAATCATATAATGAGAGAGATAAACACATCAAAATTTAAAACACAATAAGGCAAATGTCCACCACCTTCGATCATGCCATTTTTTAATTTTTGTTTGTTGTTTTGGATGGTCGTATGGTCTGATTCTCATATAAGAATATATGATTGGTTAGAACACTGTCACAATGTCATTTATCTTGCAGAGACGATCTTATCAACTTTTGATGCCCTAAGTTTAGCATTGCAATAGACTTTTTCTATTAGTGGGGGTGCACCGTACACATTGAATATATTCTCTTATCAAGATTGAGTCTCAATGACATTATTGTTCAATAAATATTTGTCACGTATTTAAAAATGTACCATCAATAATTGGGACGTGATCAATTGAAAACATAAGAGAATCTCACACGTCACATATTCACAGTAATGTACAATGGGGGATTATTATGTTGTGCTTTTTGTACAAAGAGCATCTCCAAGAAATTCCACAAAACAAAAGTTGAAGTGCCACATAGGATTTTTTGTGCTTTAACAAAGTTATCCAACAAGTCTTCAAAATTAGAAGAGAATTATTATTAACACTCTAAAAATCTCATTTGGCACTTCAAATTTTCTATAATTAGAAAGAAAAATACATTTGTAAGGAGTGTAAAATGAAATTTTTGGAGTGTTAATAACATTTCTCATTTAGAAAATGTCATGCACTCTATATTTGGAGACTCCCTATCCCACTCTGCAAACATTATTTTATTATAAGAATGTCTTTGTCAAATTTTTTTTTTTCCAAAGATGAAAGTAATAAAGAAGTACTAAGATTTGCGGAGTCCGCTGAAGCAAAGATGTGAATCAATAAATTTTAGTTTTCAAATTGTCATGTGAGTAAATAAATTGAATTTGAAGAGTCAAATTTAAAGAAATTGTTGGAGATGCTCTAAAAATATTAAATTAGAGCATTTCCAACAGCTGCTCTAAATATGACTTTTCGCATACAAGTTTGTGGGTTTACGTGACAATTTGAAAGACCAAAATTTGTTTTAGCAATCAGCAGACCTCCAATTAAACCAGCTATGCATGCCAGCATCCCCCTTTCACTTTTGCTGGCCATGTCTACTTGGTGTCTCTGCCTTTTCTTTTTCTTCTTGTTTAATAAAAACAAAAATTTATTGACTTTAATTAATGTAATCATTTAATTAGTTTTGCTTATTGAATCATTATTCCTCGTCTATATGTATCATTATTCGTAGTGTGTACTTAAAGAGACAAAGCCGCCATTATATACAATCTTTAAATTTCATGATTACACCTATTTTATATATGCATTAAAACTAAACCCATTTTAAATGCCAACTTTCGCAGTTCAATTCAAAATTCGAAAGCAAATTAATAATCTAAAGTTTAAGAGCTTGTGCAATATTTGCACATGTAACCTGCCTTGCTAGATTAGATCCGAGAGAATAAACTTAAATACAACATGTCACCTGAAAAGAGATAAATAGAAAGAGATATACATTAAATTTTAAGTAACGTTATAGTTCTGTACCCAATAAACAATAATCAATTCATGAATTATGATTGTTCGTGTTAGCTAATATCAATATAATTAGTTTGTATTAATCTATCCTACAAGTGGCAAACATCACATGTGATGAATTCGGATATCCAGTCGTATGCTCGGACATTTTTCAAAAATCTCAACGGCGAAGGTTTTGTTTATTTATTTATTTGGTTTAAATGGAAATATAGTTTTATTATTGTAAATTGAATATATTGACTCTGTATTTTCCAAGTCCGTCCCAACTCCCAACAAGAAAAACAGAAAAGAAAAATAATGAAAAGTTGGCATACCATTACCAGCCAGAAAAAAACTTCTCCGTGATTTCTAACTTTTTTCAGTTTTTGTGTTTTCTCTCGGTCAAATTTGTCGGAAATAATTTTCGCACTCTATTTTTCTGTGCTTAAAGCAAAAGTGGATAAGATAACATAAACAAGAGGAGGAATACACATTAGAGAATAAGAAAACAAAAGTGTAAAAAAATCACCAACATGCAAATAATTGCAGATTAGGTCGTAGTTCAGATTAGGCCGAAGTTAGAAAAAAAATCTTTCATTACAAACCGTTCAGTTCGGAATTTTGAATTTCTTCTGTCATGGTAAAACTACGTGACATTCATGCAAGCTCACAATTATAATTTATTCATACATGTAAATATAAGACACAATAGTAAACTCCAAGGAGAAAATTACAGCAATAGTCCTTGAATTTTTGCCCAATTGAAGTTTTGGTTTGTGAACTAAAAATTCATGAGTATTGTTATCTTAACTTGTTTTAATGTAGAGTAACGATCGTTTTGACTAACTCCGTTAAAACTTCAATTTATTTATTTATCCTTTTAAATTCTTCCTTTTGAATGGAAGTTTTAATGGAGTTAGTAAAAAGAGTTGTAACATCCCACATCGACTAACGGAGAGGGGTGATGTGCCTTATATGTACATGCCCACCTCCATATAGCACGAGGCCTTTTGGGAGCTCACTGGCTTCGGGTTCCATCAGAACTCCAAAGTTAAGCGAGATTGGGCTAGAGCAACTTCCCAATGGGATGGGTGACCCATTGGGAAGTTGCTCATGAGTTTCCAAAAACAAAACCGTGAGGTGTGCTCGAGACCTAAAGCGGATAATATCGTGTTACGGCAGAGTAGAGCCCGAGATATGGTGGAGCCCGGGTTGGGATGTGACAAGAGTCATGAAGACACATTATAATAAGTTCATAGACAAATACTCACGACGGGTTGGGATGTGACAAGAGTCATAAAGACACATTATAACAAGTTCATAGACAAATACTCACGAATTTTTAGTTTAAGGGACTAAATTGAGCTAAAATTTAGGAACCATCACTCAAATTACCTGAAGTCCAAATGCAGTTTATTTTCGTAAATTTGTAATATTATGTCAACATGTCACGTTTTATTACAGTCACAGGCTAATTTTCATATTTGAACAAGTGTTCACATCAGCTGCCTAGTGGATTCAAGAGAAAAGACCACTCCACTCCCATGAAAAAGAAGAAGAAAAAGGACGGCAGTCGCAACTCGCAACTCGCAACATTTTCCTCTTTCTGGAATTGAGTCTTTTGATCATCGCTAGTTTTCGGTATTTCCGTTAACAGAAAAACGCGGCTTATTCAAGTAATTCTCATTTAATCTAATTTCTAAAGCAAAAAACGCGTTTATTCCCTTTCCCTTCCCTAAATTATCAACGGAACAAAATGTGGGGCCAACCAATGCATGAATAAAATAGTATTTAAATAAGTTGGTAGCGAACTGCAAGATCATAGACTGGAGAGATTTTCCGGAGACTGCAAATTTTAATTTCATTTTTGTGGAAATATAAAAGGAGGAAAAATACAAGGGAAGTTATAGTTATTGCAGCGGAGCTGAGGGAGGGAGGAGGAGGAGGAGGCTTAGCTTTTTGGAGTCTTTTGGAATGGGAAACTGCTTTTCCAACGACGCCGGCGGCATGTCGGCGGTGGGCGGCACCGCAGCCTCTCACGCCAATCCCTACGACGCACCGAACGACGCCGTCGATCTCTTCCTCAGGTCGCGCGGCTACCACGGCCTCTTCTCTCAGATCGAGGTTACTTCTCTCTGCTTCTCTTGAATCTTCTGAGCCAAATTTGTAACTGTTAACTGTTAAGTAATTAGTAATTAGTAATTAGCAATTAGCAATTAGCAGGTGGCAGTTTGGATTGGACTTTTGAGTTCTGTTAACTTAAATCTGATGGCGCTAGAGCTTAAGACTGTAGTTATGCACGCCATTGACGCTAATGTAGTCAAGAACATTAAGAAAGAGCTTGAATTAGTAAGATCATTTTGCAAAATTGGTGCTCAAGAATTGGATGTTCATGAAAAATCTGGATTGTTCACTTGGATTCACAATCGAAGTCATTCGAAATGTAATGTTTGTTTAATGACTTCTACTGCAGCCAAAGCTAGATTTTACGATTTTTATGGAATTTTGTGATTTTTTTTTTGTTAACTAACGAATTCGCTCCCATTTTGAGGTCTGTCAATGTTTGCATCTGGTGTACTTAATTTTCTTGTTAACAATTTGCATGCAGATATCACTTGCTGCTATAGACCTGCGTGATCGGGATGTTCTCTCCAAGGTTTGTCGCTCTAATGCATAGGAGTAGCCATTCCTTGCATTTCTACTGTTAAATCCTTAGGAGTCTTGATCATTGATGTGTGTATGGTACCCTAGCTTGCCTCATACTCTTATTCCGATTATGTTGAATCACAATGTTAAATCCTTAGGAGTAGCCATTCCGATTCGTTATCCATATTTTGCTCTCATGCTAGATATTTTTTGGTTGTGTAAATCTTTCCTTTGTTTCAAGGATGTCAGTCTGTTATTCATGAATTTTATTTTCTATAGAGTGATCCGATGGTGGTTATCTATACAAAAGGAAGAGATGGAGGACTTTCAGAGCTTGGTCGCACTGAAGTAGTTCTAAATTCATTAAATCCAAAATGGATCACAAAACAAAATATCACTTATCATTTTGAGGTTGTGCAAACTCTGGTGTAAGTTTAAAGCTTTTATCTCCGTTTTAATTAAAAAAAATGTTTTTGGTCCCACATTTATGTGCAACCCTTCCATGGTGGCTAACTATATTTTCATAACAGCTTTCGTGTGTATGACGTTGACACTCAGTTTCATAATGTGGAAGTGAAGGTACAAAATTTACGATGTTGTGCCTACATGTAAAGTTTTCTTTTCTTAAGCGACTTGACCATCCATGTATCCTCTTAAAACTCTCTATGCAAGAGGCAAGGAAATATGGTTATTTTCTCATTCGGCTAAAGGCCATATCATATTATTTGTTTGCTCCTGATATTTCTGGATGAACACTGTTCTGCTTTGCGCATATTTCTAGGTGGACACATTGGTAGGGGTAGCTTCATATGTATTAAAACAAAGATTTGCTGCATCTCATTCAAGTGCTTGTAAGCATAACTGGTTCACAATGGACGGTTTTACTTGTGCAGATGCTTCAGCTAGAGGAGCAACAATTTCTTGGTGAGGCAACCTGCGCATTGTCTGAGGTGTGACATAGTGACCATTCTCTGTGGAATCATTGAACTACTGAATCTCTATGATATTCTATCTAAACTTGTCAAGGTTGACCAATATGCGCAAAGCCTGCTTGAACCCAACCAACTCTTAGCTACTAAGTGGGTGGTTTTGTGGTTTGTGAAACAGGGCAAGCCTAAACTTGAACCATAAAATTAAAGATTGAATCAAGGTTTACTCATTGGACCTAACAAGTCAAAGACGAGTATTCTACTTTTGGCTTGCTTGATCTAATCCTCACCTCTCAGGCACACCACACACAACACCAGATATAATACAATCAATGGACATTTGATATCTCTAATCTGAGAAGTAATTTATTTCACCTTTCTAGTGCATCTGGTTACCAATATACACTAGTGGAATTATTTATTTGAAGGACCACCTTAAGCTCTGGCGTCTGATTCTTTTACCCATTAATTTGCCTTTCTACTTGTGCAGATAGTTACTAAATCAGACAGGTTACTAACCCTCAATCTTGAATATAGAGAAGAGTTGGACAGACCAAATCCTCACCGAGACCGTGGAAAACTCATTGTGCACGCTGAGGAATCTGTTAGCTCTAAGACAGCAATAGAGATGAGTTTAAGGTGTTTAGATTTGGAATACAAGGATCTCTTCTCAAAAAGTGTAGGGGCTTCTGACTTATTATTGTTTATCTTTGGTTATCTACTTTGATGAGCATTACTAGTTATGCACGCATGGCCAAATGAAAAACAGTTCATGTTTTGACACATATTCGGACTGGTCTTTCAGGACCCCTTTTTGGTAATATCAAAACTTGCGGAGAGTGGGATCACAATTCCAGTTTGCAAAACAGAAGTCATAAAGAATGAGCTCAAACCCTCATGGAAACCAGTATACATAAATATTCAACAAGTTGGAAGCAAGGTATAAACATGTATCTTTTTTGCAGCTATATGTGTAAATTAGTGGAGGTTGAGTTTGCTGGAATATGCTTTGTTTTTTTACTTCCCATGGAAAGTTCAAGGGTTTGGTCCATGGCTGTATTTTCTGTTTTTCTTGCTAAACTCAAAAAGTTAACTCAACTTGTTCATTTGGCTGCCATCACTAAAAATTGTGCTGACATTAATTACCATGTAGTCAAACATGCAGATTTGGTTGTTAAAGATTTATGTGCACCTTTGCAGATAAGAAGCAATGCTTCTTCATCTGTTTGTTGATAGTTGGATCATATTGTGCTTCTCCTATTGTTTCTAATAGTTTTCCCATTTTAATATTTATTTTGTTAATCTGCAGGACAGCCCATTGATAATGGAGTGTTTTAATTTCAATAACAATGGCAAGCATGATCTGATTGGGTAATTCCTATAGAGTGGATGAATGACTACTTTTATCGGCTTTATTTTCCTTTTCTCCTATTACAGTATTATGATTTCGTTGAAATACAGAAAAATTCAGAAATCACTGGCAGAGTTGGAAAAGCTTCATAGCAGCGGACAAGGAGAGAATTTATTTTTACCAACTACTGTTGGGCATGATTCCCACAACAAGGTAATATTATAATATGGTAATATAGTGGATTTCCATCCCACTTTCTCTTAGTTTAGAAGTTCTCTGACTGCATTGCAGGTACTAAAGAGCCAACTATTTGTCGACAAGTTTACCGAGACTGTCCAGCACACCTTCCTTGATTACTTGGCTGGGGGCTATGAGCTGAACTTCATGGTTGCTGTTGATTTTACAGGTGCTTATCTAGACATAAATGTTGCTGTACATCATAATTTGTTGGGTGCAAATGCATATCATGATAGAAGTGATTGTTACTAGAAATTGAGCCTTGCAAAGCTAGAAGTGCAGTTGCATGGCTTCCGTTGTCTGCTATAGAAAAGTGTTGCGTCGCTGTACTTGTGCCCTGATCATTGTTATTTCTAGCTTATTGCTTTAAACTTTTCTTACTGTTGCCCTCTTATAAATGCAAACTTGTTCACAATGACTCTTTTAATACGTCTTAAATTGTCTTATCAAATTCACTCATATTCCTTGCTTACCAGCTTCAAATGGAAATTCTCGCCTGCCTGATTCTTTGCATTATATAGATCCTACAGGACGGCCAAATGCATACCAGAGAGTGAGAATTACGTCCCTTGTAATTTAATCCCCACAATTATTTTCCTTTCTTTGGACCCCATATGATTGTGACATTGTTTTCCAGGCAATCATCGAAGTTGTGGAGGTGTTACAGTTTTATGATTCAGACAAGCGCTTTCCTGCCTGGGGATTTGGAGCCCGACCAATTGATGGTCCAGTTTCTCATTGTTTCAATTTGAACGGGAGTAGTCATCACTGTGAGGTGAAAAACTTATGGCCAGAACTTGCTTTTGTAACCTTGAACTTTGTAGTTGCTTTCTGTATTAAGGATTATGCAACTCTACTTCTTTCAGGTTGAAGGAATCCAAGGAATTATGACAGCATACGCAAGTGCCCTCCAAAATGTGTCTCTTGCAGGACCAACCCTTTTTGGACCTGTAATCACAAATGCTGCATTGAATGCCAGCCAGTCTGTTGCAAATGGTGGACGAAAATACTTTGTTTTGTTAATAATCACGGTATGCATAATGGGGTTGGATGTGCTCTCTAGTTGTTTTACTTTTACTTCACTCAAAATTTCCCAGCTTCTTTAGTTTTTTATGATTTTATCAGAACTTTGGTCTAAATTTTACTGCCGTAGGATGGAGTAGTGACAGATCACCAAGAAACCAAAGATGCCCTTGTGAAAGCGTCCGACCTGCCATTGTCTATCTTGATTGTTGGAGTAGGAGGAGCTGACTTCAAAGAAATGGAGGTATCTCCTTCCCTTGTGTTTGCAGTGCCGGAATGTCTTATGTTAGGGAACTGATAATTTTCATTGAACAGCCATACTTGAATAAAAAGCCCGAACGCTACATAACTAATTATCTTTACTTTTTCATTGTGAAGATTTTGGATGCTGACAAGGGCGAGAGACTTGAAAGTTCTACTGGACGTGTGGCTTCACGTGACATAGTACAGTTTGTTCCATTCCGAGATGTACAAAGTAAGGCTTTTCATATTCTTTTACTATATCCGCTTACCAACTTTAATTAGCAGGCAGTAACTTCCCTTTCACCACCAGGTGGAGAAATTTCTGTTGTTCAGGCACTCTTAGCAGAACTACCGGCTCAATTTCTGACTTACATGCGATTGAGAGATGACAAACCAATTTTGTGATCATGTAAAGACCTGTACATATGAAGGTTGATATTCTCCTCTTGATCCTCTTGCAATATGAGCCTGAAATGTTTTTTGTTTCTTCCCCTCTTTGGCTGCATGGAAACCCTAATGCAATTTTGTCATGAAGAACAATTTTATGTTGCATTATCACGTTCGAGACTTGGGATGAGTGCAGCTGCACAGTCCTCGCGGCCGCCTTTGTGAGACTGCAAACTTAAGTGCCCGCAGTTCTCTCTACCAGGCTTGTGTTCTACAATTGGATGCGGTAAGCATGGAGAACCGGTTATCTTTTGAAATTAACAATTTGGAGAAAGATGCGAAGAACGGTTTCAGAATAGAAGTACAAGTACTTTCAGCTTTTGGAAATGGAGGTTTATCAAGTGTTCAAAATGTTGCTTAATCTTTTGTTTTCTTCTTTTCTGTTTCCCCCTGCTTTTTCGTTTCCGAATTTCGCTGCACTGCTGCGAATTATATTGTTTTATGAAGCATTTAACATGAACGATGAATGCAAGATTGTTTTGAAACAAATAGAACCCTTTTTTTCTCCGGCGATACGTTGCGGTTTAGCAGAGTAACGTTTCTCTACGTACCAGGCCCATGGATGACTTCTTTTTTATTTTCCAGTGAAAACTTGCATAGGTCTTTAATTTGCTAGGCTCTTCACTCGGGACAAATAAATATAAAGTGGTTGGTCTTTACGCTTGTTTGAGGCTGTTTTCGAAATGATTAAAAACGCTTCTACTACATTTGAGAGAGAGAGAGAGAGAGAGAGAGAGAGAGAGAGATGATTAAAAACGCTTCTACTACATTTGAGAGAGAGAGAGAGAGAGAGAGAGAGATTGGTAATTTTATTTGAACAAGCGATATTATTTACATTTAAGTCTTACAATGGTTGATAATAATGTGGTTTTAATTCGTTTTTTACGAGAATTAAGTATAAAACCTCTCACTTACAAGCTTATTTATTTAAAATTTTAATTCCTGACGACAAGTATTTTGTCGGTAATTAAAGATGTAAGCGATCTTAAATTATTTACACGTTTATGTATCTAGAACGAATATATATATAAATAATTTCGTTCTCTGACCTATATATTATTAAAATGTGAGTCCAACAGTACAATCATATGGTAGTTGATTTCACATCTAATTTAGATTTTTTTATATCTTATGACGTTGCTGATTCATAATTTGCCCCATTTCAAACATGAAACATGGCATCAATTGAGCATGAAAATGCATGCTATGATTTGTAAATACAAGATAATACTTTCCCATTCATGCATGATGCATGCTTTGACATACGCAAATTCAATCCTGAATTTCTTCTTTGGATAAGTCCAACCATATATTCCTTTCCCTTTCTGATGACTCCACCATGACATTTTAGGTAAATAAAGTTTTTTAGATCACATTTGTAAACTATGTGATGTGTTACAAATAGAAAATAAGAACGTTAATCAATATTTAAATGATAATTTAATCATCAACAATTACGTCATATAATTTATAAAATACAGTTTAAATAAATAGTCTTCTTAGCATTGTTTCAAATTTAAACCATCCAGAATATTTAGTCTCAAAAGTAAACGCGGTTAGTTCAAAAAGAAGAAAAAAGAGGGAATAGAAGGCCATAAAGTTGGACCATTTGCTTTTTCAATTCAGCTCCCAAATTTGACACCATCAAAGAGCTAGGCTAGGAAACATATATTAAATGACTGTTTCAAACCCTAGCATTTCTCCTTCTTCTCTCCTCCTCTTTCTCTTTGCGCTATTGTCCTCTCTCATCTCTTCCTCTCTTGATTTTGCCTGATTCGTACTTTTTACTTAGCAAATTGATATTCTACACTAAATTCATCTAAATCACGAAAAGAATGATTCAAACTTGGGTGCATAAAAGAAAGCACACTGCTATATCTACTGATTTTGATTCATATTTATATAGTAATACAAAACAAGATAGTTAATTGCTAGCTCGTAAGAACAATATTTATGGTGCATGTTTGCTTGATGATTTAGCACAAGAATATCTTATATATAAATTTTCAAAGGGTTTTAACAAGGCTATAAAGTGGATCGAAAGCATGGGAAGAGGTCCTTTCCTGGTGATGAACCAGAGGCGAAAGAGGAGGATCATCGAATGATCTTCGAGCCGTTTTTCTCGTCAGCTCGATCTCAACATGAGATGTCTGCCATGGTCTCAGCTCTATCTCAAGTTCTTGGAAGCACTAACAACCAGACCCCAGCTGTTCAAGTGCCGATGGAGCCGCCACTGATGGCTCCCCAGTCCAGCGCCATGGAGTCGCATGATGATCAATCTCCTCCACAGGCTCGAGATCAAGGTTTAATATAGTTCAACAGTACTATATTGATCATGATTATTATTGCTAGTACTTGAACAATTTCATTATTTACTTCCAATTTTAATTAATTTAGTTCCCCCGTGTAGCTAGACTTAAATATTCATAGGGATCGATTCCAGTTTATACGTTGTGACAGTTTTTTACCTGCAAAGGGAAGCATGAACTTGAAGTTGTGTCGTCTTATATATTCTTATATCAGTTTTCTCTCTCAACACGTAGTGCCCTAAGTAATCATGCATGATTCGGCTTATGATATGGATTTAGGGTTTACTGTGCAGATTTAGAATCAAATCCTCTATATTGTTCCGTTTCCATCTTCATATAGTTGATGTTTTTAGTTAGGTTTAATGTTTTTATCTGCAAAAGCAGCCTCGGTACCCTAATAACAGTTTGTTTTTTTTTAACAAACGATATTATCTATACTAAAGGGTTAAGAGAGTGGGTTAAGCCTCAAAATAAGCTAGCAATAATGTGGTTTATATTCATCTTAGGTGAGAATCAAACCTAAGTCCTATCACTTACAAATGAAGAGTAATACTACTAAACCGTAGTACTAAGTTGTTTTAGAGTGACATGATAACCAACTACACCACGAAACCTTGTTCCCTAATAACAGTTTAAATAACTGAAGTTTGTCCGTTGTATTTTGGGCCTAATTTTTTTCATGTTTGCCATAGCTCATTTGTGTAGACTGTCTATATGGTTACATTCTTTTTCTCATCATAATAATAACTCATACGCTACTTGTTTCCTAGCTACAATTGTTTTCCATGTAGCTATTCTACCAAATAAAGATGAATATTAGAGTGTGTATAGTTGATATATACAATTAACAATAACAATTCAATATGCAAATTTGAACTTAAGCCAATTGGTTAGAGCAGTGTGTTACTCTTTATGCACCTAAATCCCCTTGCCCGTAGTTAGATGAATTGAGTGTGTTGAATGTCTTATTAACATACCATTTATTCTGTTTGAATGCACGTAATTAAGGTACTGTTTTAATAAATTTGGAAACATACATGCATAACACTGTTAATTTGTGAAGGGACCGCGAGGAGAAGGCACTATAGAGGAGTGAGGCAGAGACCTTGGGGGAAGTGGGCAGCTGAGATTCGTGACCCGAAGAAGGCAGCTCGGGTGTGGCTCGGCACCTTTGAAACCGACGAGGCAGCGGCACTTGCTTATGATGAAGCAGCTTTCAGGTTTAAAGGAAGCAAAGCTAAGCTCAACTTTCCCGAAAGAGTTCAAGGAAGAATTACGGAATTAGGTTCCCTCACTGCCACTAGTACTCAACAAAACTTGCCAGCTGGGGCATCTCAAAGAGTAATTACTGACCACCATCACCCTCTTTCTGATCATCACTATCACCTGCAGGCATTCCCTAATAATGTTGTTACTCCTCCTCATGATCAATATGCACAATATTTTCGGAGTGGTCACGAGTGCATAAGTTATGATTTACCAGCTACTCTTTATGAAAGAGAGAGATTTGCTACCCAGACATCAGAAACTACTACATCGTCATCATCTTTATTACCTTTCTTACCATCTCATCAACAAGAAGATCAACAACATCCCTTAGGCTATTCTATGCCGGGGTTCGGGTCTTCTTCTTCGAGTTCAAATCCTCCTCCTAGGAATAGGAACCGTCGACCTTGACAAGAGTACTTTATTCAAGAGGACAGTACACATCCAAGTTCCAAGTTCCCTGGGAGATCAATCGTGGGAGAATAAAGATATAATTATATCCTTCAAGTTTTGTGACGTATTTTTGTTTCTTCTTTCTTGAATTAGACTTTCTTTTGTCGACAAAGGTTTAAGAAGGTGATCAAAAGTGTGTTGTTAATTGATGATTATTTTCGGTTTGTTTGACGAGGTTTTCACTAGCGTATGTATGTCAAATAATAGTCTATTGAAAATGAAATACTTTCTCCACACCTTAATAATTATCATACCCGCAGGTTTAGACTTAGTTAAGTTGGTTAGAGCAGTGTAAATCTCTTCTTTGCACTCAAGTTTGAATTCTCATCTCTTAGTTGAGAGTTATTTAGTGTACGACTATCGCTTGTTTAAAAAAGAACAGCACATGCCTTCAACTTTTGAGATTGATGTATCCATGACGATGAGATTGCAGTGACCGCGCGCATGCACACTTTTTAAGACATGGATTAATCTACTAGTTAATCAGCCTTCCAAACTCCCAACAGGGAAAAAAAAGATATATAGTAGAGAAGTTGTGGAGGAATCATCTAATAGTGTTGCTTCTAAGGTTTGGTAACCTTCTGTTACATATAGATACGCATACACAAAAAGTGGCTAGAACTCGTTTTTGAAGCCAATAATTCCAGGGAATATTATTCTAAATTATTATTTATTTTGATAAGTACAGAAGAAATCTCATACATATCAACTTGATTGATATATTGGCATATTGTGTAGACTAGCTAATTAATGGTCATCGAATTCGGCTATATCTGTGCGAGACCTGCATGAGTCAGCCTATACATATTTAACATGTTCCAAATGCGTGCCTAAGTATATTCATAGAGGTTCTAGAGATCGTGTTTCAGAACGATATGATATTTTCTGCTTAATTAAATCTTGCAGGTACATAATTAATTAGTGATTAGTTGTGAATAATCAAGGTTCATGAACCTTTTTTCCTTTGTCAAGGCTTGTTATTATTATTATTATTATTCTTCAGTGAAACACTACTACAAAAGGGGCTATAACTGGCAGTCGAAAACCGACAAGAATCATGAATTACTGTCGGCTATTTGGTAAAAATCCGACATTAAATAGTGCAATGTTGGATTGGGTTAGCGACATCAATGCCATTGTCACGGAAATGGTATTGACGTCGCTTAGACCCCTTAATCCGCCACCACAAAGCAAAGTAATATAAATTAAAAAGAACAACACCGTCGCTTAAAAGTGACATCGTAGATTACGTTGCTTATAAGCGACGTTAAATTTTGACATGATGGCACTACTAACCGACATTAAGTAGCAATTGAACAATAAAATATTACACTTATTGTCGGCCGTAGCCGACATTACATAACAGTAAACAAAAAAAATAATCAACCTACTGTCGGTCCTAACTGACATTACCTACAACATTTCGATAAATATAATATATATATATATATATATATATATATATATATATGTTGTTGTCGTCCATAAGCGACACCAAAAATATTAAAATAAAACATAACACAAACTGTTTCTCCGTTTTTCGTTAATAATAATTAAAAAATATATATATAAATAAATAAATAAATAAATAATTCCAATCATATTTCATATATAGGCCAAAGCAAACATTAATAAAAACTAATAACAATAACAGTTGTCCCAATTCATTCTCAATTCTTTGTTTTCAGTCATTAGCACTGATACAGAACTCCTGGATGATCTCCTGGAGGAATTAGAAGTAGAAGCTGAAGAAGATGCATAAGACACCATATCTGGAGTCACCCCATGTCCATACCCACGCACTCTATTATGACGCACATGACCCATCATCTTGACATATACTTGGGTCCTAAGCTCATCAGTATCTTCTTGACCAGACTCAATCATAGATTGAAAATTGCCCTCCATAGTTGCCTTGCAATAATATTTTTTTTAAAAAAATCAACAATCATAAAGCAGAAAAATAAATTATAGATATTAAAAATTAATAACAATGATATACTAACACAAAAAAAATCATTTATCCCTATATGCTGAGAGGCTTCATCAATCCAAGTTTTATCTTTTCGAGTATGACAATGACGAAAAAACGAAACAGGATCTGCCTCCTTCCCATGCTTTTTCCGCTATAATTATGTCAACGAAAAAACAAACAATTTTAAGCAGAATTCAAATTAAAAATAATTCTACCAACTATATATTAAACTTTGTTGTAGGCCTATTTGATTGAGCGCTCTAAGGTTTAGAGAAAGAGAGGGGTGCGGCAAGATTGAGGGAGAAGAGAGATTGATTTAATTGTGAGGTGTTTTTGATTCACCCCATTATGCCTTTATTTATAGTATTAGAAAGGGTAAAACCTTTCCCTTTAGGATGACAATATTTAATAGGTAATCCAATCCTAATAGGAATATATAATACTTTCCCAGATTCCCTAGGATTTACACAATCACATTCCTATTCTAAATATAACTGCAACACTCCCCCTTGAGTGTGTAAATACCTCAACAAACCATCGCATCAGATCTTCAGCAGATAAGGTAGAATAGTTGATGAAGTCATCGGCACAACGGGTGATTGCGAGTCTCAAATTTACTTTGAAGTATGCATTTGTAAAAACTCACAAAAACCTTGCTATGGTAAAACCCAAGGAATGGGGAAAACTCATAGACTAAGGAGAAAAGCAAGAAAATATGCATAATGTCTAAAACGCTCATCAAACTGGATGAAGGTAGTGAACTCAACGGAGTATGATCATCCTGGGATGGGTGCCTCATTAAAACCTAGTTAGGTAGCAAAAACCCAGTGAGAAAAATGCTCATAATCATAGGGAAAAAGAGTACATTAAGATCATGTGAGTATGCTTCAAGATACTCCCCCTAAGTTAGACATAACTTCTAAATAAGAGACCTACAAGTGATTCAACTCAGATAATTTACATATACTGATTCCTTGGACGAGCTTCTGAAATGTAGACTTGGGCAATGACCTGATGAATAGATCGGCCAAGTTGTCTTGGGAACGGATTTGCTTGACTTCAATGTTCTGATGCTGTTGCTACTGGTGTGAGTAAAAGAATTTCGGCGCTATGTGCTTGGTGTTGTCTCCCTTGATGTATCCCTTCTTCAGCTGTTTGATACATACTGCATTGTCTTCAAAGATCGTCGTAGGAAGGTTAACGATTGATGTAAGACCACTAGTGCTTCAAATATGTTCCATAACTTCTCTCAGCCAAAAGCACTTACGTGATGCTTCATGCAGGGCAAGAATCTCAGCATGTTTAGACGAAGTTGCAACTAGTGTTTGCTTGGTAGACCTCCAAGATATAGCGGTGTCTCCAACGGTAAAGATATAACCCGTTTGAGAACGTGCTCTATGTGGGTCAGACAGATATCCAACATCTGCGTAACCAACAAGGCGAGAATCAATCTGAGAGCTATAGAGGGCGGCAATACTCAGAGATTCATGGGTATAGAACAAACCCAAATCCGTAGCACCTTTGAGGTAGCAGAAAATATCTTTAACACTATTCCAGTGTCTGCGTGTGGGCGCATTGCTGTATCTAGCCAATAGATTCACAACGAATGAGATGTCGGGTCTAATGCACTGAGCTAAGTATAATAAAGCCTCAATTGCACTTAGGTAAGGAACTTCGGGTTCCAAAATCTCTTCCTCATCCTTCTTTGGACGGAAGAGATCTCGTTTAGCATCTAGAGTCCGAACGACCATGGGTGTACTCGAAGGCTTCGCTTTATCCTCATTAAAACGATGCAACACCTTTTGGGTGTAGTTCGATTGATGTAATAGGATTTCATCCGAACAATGCTCGATCTCCAGGCCGAGACAATATCGAGTTTTCCCAAGATCCTTCATCTCCAATTCTGATTTCAGGTGTGCAGCAATTTCTTCAAGCTCTGTGGGAGTCCCAATGAGGTTCATGTCATCGACATAAACTGCAACAATTGCAAATTCAGAATATGACTTCTTTATGAACGCGTATGGGCATAGTTCGTTGTTCACATAACCCTGACTTGTCAAATATTCACTCAGACAGTTATACCACATCCGCCCGAATTGTTTCAATCCGTAGAGTGACCTCTTCAACCTAATTGAGAGAGTGTTCTGTGGTCTATAACTATTTGAACTAGTAAATGGAAGTCATTCCAGAACTTTCATATAGATTTCCGTATGTAGATCCCCATAGAGATACACGGTTACCACATCCATAAGCTGTATATTTAGTTTTTCAAAAACTACCAAACTGATTAGCTAGCGGAACGTTATAACGTCCATTATAGGGGAATACGTATCCTCGTAATCAATCCCAGGGCGCTGAGAGAAGCCTTGCGCTACAAGGCATGCTTTGTATCGCACTATTTCATTCTTCTCATTACGCTTCCTCACGAAAACCCAATTGTGGCCAACATGCTTTACACGTGGTGATGTAGGAACGATAAGTCCAAACACATTACATTTCGTGAGTGAATCGAGTTCGACTTGGATTGCTTGTTTCCAGTTTGACCAATCGGTTCTACTTCGGCATTCATCGATGAAACGTGGTTCAATGTCATCGTTAAGCATGATGTCAGTAGCTACTGAGTACACGAATGCATCGTTGACGATCATCTCATTCCTATTCCAAACCTCATCCAATATTATGTAGTGGACCGAAATCTCGCGATTCTCGGGAGGCCGGCATGTTTCGTTTGAAGCATCACCGTAATCTAGAATAACCTCATGCGTTGGAATGGATGAGTGAGCGATGTTCGAATTCAAACTAGGGTCACTAGTTGGTGCCATTTTCCTCTTCCGGGGTTGTGAATCTTTTGAACCAAGGGGTCTGCCACACTTTAGGGTCAAAGTAGATGATTGGCTAGCTACCAATGTACCTTGCCGTGTGGAGGGTGCGGCCTCCCTACCTTTGGGGATGGTCCGGCCTTCCCAGACAGGCAATTGACGTACGCGGGGTACATCTATCCTTTCAGGTGTGTTTGCAGCGGGTATATGTGATCTTGTCACCTTAGCAAGATCATTAAAAGCATCCAGCATGCTTTGAGCAATGCTCTGAAGATTTATAATTCGACGCACCTCAGTTTCAGACTAGGCAGTGCAGGGATCTAAATGAGACATAGTGGGAGCATACCACTACAATTCGCGGAGTTCTACGGGAACGTTAGCATGCTTATCTCCCCCTAACAACGGGAAGACTATCTCATCAAAGTGACAATCCGCAAAACGTGCGGTAAAGAGATCTCCTGTCAAGGGTTCTAAGTATTGAACAATTGATGGCAAATCATAACCGACATAGATTCCCATTTTTCTCTAAGGACCCATTTTGGTACGTAGTGGCAACGCTATTGGCACATAAATAGAGTACCCAAACACCCGTAAATGCAAGACGTCAAACTCGTATCCAATGACCAACTGTAATGGTGAATGTGGTTGGGTAACGGTGGGCCTCAGGCGGACTAACATAGCTGCGTGCAATATTGCATAGCCCCAGGCAGATACCGGCAGTTTGGTTCTCATAACCAAATTCCGAGTCATCAATTGGATGTGCTTTATGAAAGCTTATGCCAGGCCATTTTGGGTGTGAACATGGAGCGCAGGATGTTCCACATCAATCCCTACTGACATGCAATAATTGTCAAAAGTCTGTGATGTAAACTCTCCAGCGTTATCTAGTCGAATCGACTTATTCGGATAATCAGGGTAGTGAGCCCTTAGCTTAATGATTTGAGCTAGGAGTTTAGCAAACGCGGCGTTGCGTGTGGACAACAAGAAAACATGTGACCATCTTGTCGATGCATCAACCAACACCATAAAATATTTAAATGGTTCGCAGGTTGGTTGGATAAGTCCACAAATGTCCCCTTGAATCCTCTGAAGAAAATTAGGGAGGTCGTGAATAATCTTTGTATGGGAGGGTTGAATATTCAACTTCCCTAAAGAACATGTTTTGCATGACGGAAATCCAACATAGGGATGTAACTTATGCCCGTGAGAAGATTTGAGGATACGGCGCATCATGTCACATCCAGGATGTCCCAAACGATCATGCCAAAGCAGCAAAGTGTCTTGGGACTTAGGCATAGGGTCGGCCACACTGTGGGCTTCTATGCCGTGAATGGTTGTGATGTACAACTCACTCGGCAGACGTTCCAACTTCTCGTGAATATGCTTCTGGCCATATTCGTATGAAGTGATACAAAGAAATTCAGAACCATAATCTTCAGTGGTTTCAAAATGATATTTATTATCTCGAATATCTCTAAAACTCAGTAACATTCTGCTGGGAACGTGGAGAATATATTGCCTCTTTAATGGTCAAGATTGTACCATTAGACAACATGATACGTGCCTTTCTGTATCCTTAAATCAGGTTGGATGGGCCTGAGAGAGTTGTCAAAGGAGCTTTCTTGGTTATTAAGTTAGTAAAATAGTGTCGTTCACGCAAGATGGTGTGCATGGTTGCACTACCTGCCAGACAACTAACTTCCCCACTAGACATACCTAGAAATAAAGTGATTGAATTGGTCACATGCATAGATATAAGTCCATTCATTCAATTAAGCAATTCGAGAGAATAATATCCATTCAAATAACAATCCACAATTCAAAACAAACCAAAACCAAACAAATTATTCCAAATACATAGAAAAGTTGTTCAAAATTAAACCATAAACCTAACAAAAGATGGGGGTAGGGCCGGCCACTCCTAGTGGGTTTGGCCACTAAGGGTAAAACACCTTAAAAACATGTCTAATTTATTCATCCATAGACGCTGACGCCTCATGAAAATCCGATATCTCCATTGATGTAGTTGCATCTTCTGGATGATCCACATGTGCAAAGTTAGACTCACGACGGAAATGATACTTGGCAATGGCCTCAAGGGAAGCTCAGCATATGCGTGACCAATGATCCTTGGATCCACAACGATATCATATGTCCAGTTCAGTAGAAGTAGCCTGAACGGGAGTTTTGCCCTTGTTCTTGAAGTTTGGGGCCTTAGGGGCGAGTGGTGGACCCTGCTGGGTCATATTTCTTCCTTTAGGTGCGGCACTCTATTGACCTTGGGCCTGTGGTTAGGCTTGCCGCTCATTGCCATAGCCACGACGGTTCTTTCGTCGTCTATGGCTGCTAGAATTGGTTGCATGCGCTTTAGGCTCAGCATTTGAGCTAGTGGGTCGAGCTTGATGATTCTTCATCAAAAGCTGATTCTGCTTTTTAGCGAGAAGTAAAACAGAGATCAAATCCGAGAACTTGGTGAATTTCTATGCCCGATATTATTGATGCAGGACAATATTGGTGGCATGGAAGGTCGAATAGGTATTCTCCAGGAGATTTGATTCGGTTAGTTCCACTTTGCAGAATTTCAACAAAGAACGAATTCTACAAACTTCAGAGTTGTATTCATTCACAGACTTAAAGTCTTGGAAGCGAAGATGCTGCCAGTCGTGTCTTACTTCAGGCAAGTATATGTCTTTCTGGTGATCGAAACGATCGACTAGAGCAAGCCAGAAGGTGCGTGGGTCCTCCTCAATGAGATACTCAGCCTGCAGTGCATCATGGATGTGTCTTCGAATGAAGATCATTGCAGTAGCCTACTGAGCTTCGTCAACAAGTTTATCGGCTATAGGTGCCTCGATGGTGGATCTAATGCCCTTTGCAGTGAGATAGAGCTTCACGTCTTAAACCCATTTCAGATAGTTTCTTCCAGAGACTTCTAGAGCGGAGAAATCGAGCTTGTTCATGTTCGACATGTCCCTAAAACAGAGGGAAAAATGTGAGTAGTCATATGGTGAACCATAGACATATATGTAGAACATACAAGTTCTATAGACATGTATTGGTTTAATTTATGCATGAAAACAACGGGTTTCATGTGGTATGTTTTGAATGAAAACTTCAAGTTTCAAAGACACTAAATTTGAAACTACATGTTCAATTTAGGTTTTATGAACAATTAGTTCATAATAAGAGGTTCTTGCAAGAAACACAGAATGCAATATACTAACTTAGTGTAGTGGATTTGAGTTTCTTCGGGAACTCAAGTGTGAGAGTTTCGTTACTACGCAAGTATGTGATGGTTCAAAGTATAAAAATAAATTATTGAATCGTTAATGTCCAAAAGTCATCTTCAAATCAATAATTTTGGATATCATTATCAGACTAATGGATTGCCGAAAATATAGCCCCAAAATAATATTAGGCTTGGTGCTGTGGGTTAAGTGGCACAGGTTTAGGTGCCTTAAGTACAAGACAAGGCCCAAAAGACCTCGGGGGTGGACTGTAGGCTATATAGGTGAGGGAGAAGCCCCAGCCGCAGCTGGGTTTCAGTTTGGGTTGAAGGGGGTGCACGGAACAAGGCCTAGTAGGTGCTGGCCTTGTGGGTGATGCACGGGGAAACAAAACCCAGCCTCATGGGCTGGTGTGTGGGTTCGAATAGGAGCCCAGCCGCATAGGCTGGCTTCCTGTGCTGCGAGCCGCAAGGAAACAAGGCATAATCAAGTGGGATGGCACCAAAGAGAGTAGGTATGCGAGCCTGGATATGTGCGGGTTTGGTCTGGATCCATGAAGGCTGCAGGCCTCTTCAGTGATAGAACTAGGGCTGCAGGCCTATTCTAATCAATCAGGCCGAAGGCCTGGGGGTCCAAGTAAGTGCACCAAAGCCTAGAGGGCTGCTACCGATGTTGTGCCGCATGAGTGATGCCATCCAATGTCCAATTTCCCTTTTTTTTTCAAAAAAAAAAAAAAAAAAAACCCTTAGGGTTTAGGAAACCCTAAATACACTTCTAATTTATTTTATATAATTTGACTCACAAATTCCACATAACAAGATAATTGTGCGATGCATGAAACAAATATATATATTGACAAATATATGAACATATACAATATATATATATATCAAAAGGAAAATATAAACATAGAGGGGTTCAAGCATCATGGGGAATGTTTTCATGCTTCGTGGATGTTTCAAATATCTTCCTTTATTTTAAGCGTACTTGATTATCAGAAAATGAATAAGCCTTTGAATGTGGTGGATGATAGCCTCCTCCTACGATGCGTCAATTCCTCAGCTTCTGGCAAGAGCGTTCTGATAACGTGTTGTAGGCCTATTTGATTGAGCGCTCTAGGGTTTAGAGAAAGAGAGGGGTGCGGCAAGATTGAGGGAGAAGATAGATTGATTTAATTGTGAGGTGTGTTTGATTCACCCCATTGTGCCTTTATTTATAGTAGTAGAAAGGGTAAAACATTTCCCTTTAGGATTACAATATTTAATAGGTAATCTAATCCTAATAGGAATATATAATACTTTCCCAGATTCCCTAGGATTTATACAATCACATTCCTATTCTAAATATGACTGCAACAAACTTAAAATTAACCACAATTTTTGAATATGTATACCTTTATTTGAATTAAAAATAATTGTACTATCTTCAAGTAACAAAAAATATTTATACCTTTATTCGATTCCAGAAAACTTCCCTCTGTTTTTTCCTTGATGAAACGCCAAACCCTTACTGACGGAATATGTCGGTGATCCCTAACCTCCGCAGCTACATGTTTTGAAAAAGCACTAGAATTATCACTAATGCATTTTCCAGAGGAATCAAAAGAACCTGGCTGCTCATTCCAATTGGGAATTGAGAGTCCGCGTCTTCGTTGAGTTGATCCTTATAAATACAGAAAAAATAATTAAAAACCAAGAAACAAAAATCAATTTTCAATTTAGCCATTATACAAGTTAGAATACAACAAAAAAGCTGAAATTAATAATCATAATAATTTAAAAATAGACCACCTTCGAACTCCTCCTCTATGAGATGAAGTTCGTCAGAATGTTGATCTTCAAAATGTTAATCCATAGCAAAAGTTTCTGAAAAGAGAAGTAGAAAAACTGAAACGGAAGAAGAAATGGATGCACGGATGAAATGGGGAAGGAAGGGGTGTAAATTTGGATGCTGAGTTTGCGTCGGATTAAACCGACATTGAGCACACTGACGTTGAAAAAAAAGCCACCAGTGTCGAAATAAGTGAAGCCTGGTGTCGCTTAAAAGCGACACAAACTTCTGACAAGCATTACTAACATGCACGCGAATTAAATCAAACCACTTTCTGACACAATTTAATGAAATTCACTCGGCGTCAGTTTAGATGTAACTTGGCGTCGGTTATAAATGACACCATTTTTTGACACACATATTTAAATCGAACCACTTTCTGACACAATTTAATGCAATCCACTTGGTGTCGGTTTAGACAACACCCTATTCTGACACAAATCAATTAAATCAAATTACTTTCTAACACAATTTATTGAAATTCTTGTGACGTCGGTTTAGATAAACTGGGTGTCGGTTATGAACGACATTTGCTGGAATCCTTCTCCATTATCCATTTCCTCATGCAAAATAAGCGGGAAAATTCCCGCCTGAAAATTTCAAATTATTCGACCAATGTCGTCGCATATAAGTGACAAGAAAATAGCTTAAAAAAAAATCTGTTTAACCCAAACAACAAAAATAACTAGCTTTTTTTTTTCGTGGACTTTCACTATTGATCAGTCTTCATTCCCCGTTACTTGATCTCTGAATGTTTGTTTTTTGCGATTTTTGGTGTATGCGATCTCGAAGCATATATAAACAAGTATGATGGTTGGATCGTTGAAATTAGTTTCGTAGAATGCGTATTCCATCAAAACGATAGATTCACTAACACTTAGAGTTTATTTATACTTTCATTAAGTATAACATAAGATTTTATGGTATCCACTAGTGTAAATATTTTAAATTGAAGATCGAATTCATTCATTGTATTCATATAGGGTCGATGAGTGTAGCTATAAAAAATAATTAAAATCGGAGTTAGAATAACCATTGAATCGTGATTTTTCGTTTATAATCGTTGAAAAGTTTTGTCCCGTTACTTGATCTCTGAATGTTTGTTTATTGCAATTTTTGGTGTATGCGATCTCGAAGTATATACAAACATGTTTGACGGTTGGATCGTTGAAATGAGTTTCGTAGAATGCGTATCCCATCAAAACAATAAATTCACTAATACTTAGAGTTTATTTATACTTTCATTAAGTATAACGTAAGATTTTGTGGTATCCACTCATGTAAATATTTTAAATTGAAGATCGAGTTTATTTATTGTATTCATATAGGGTCAAGGAGTGTAGTTGTAAAAAAATCATCAAAATCAGAGTTAAAATAACCGTTAAATCATGATTTTTCGTTTATAACCGTCGAAAAATTTTGTCTCGTTACTTGATCTTTGAATGTTTGTTTTTTGCGATTTTTGGCGCATGCGATGTCGAAGCATATACAAACAAGTTTGATGGTTGGATCGTTGAAACTAGTTTCATAGAATGCGTATCCCATCAAAACAATAGATTCACTAACACTTAGAGTTTATTTATACCTTCATTAAGTATAACATAAGATTTTGTGGTATCCACTAGTGTAAATATTTTAAATTGAAGATCAAATTCATTCATTGTATTCATATAGGGTCAAGGAGTTTAGCTGTAAAAAAATCATCAAAATCGAAGTTAAAATAACCATTAAATCATGATTTTTCGTTTATAACCGTTGAAAAATTTTGTCCTGTTAGTTAATCTCTGGATGTTTTTTTTTGCGATTTTTGGCGTATGCGATCTCGAAGCATGTACAAACAAGTTTGACAGTTAGATCGTTGAAATTAGTTTTGTAGGATGTGTACGTATCCCATCAAAACGATAGATTCACTAACACTTAGAGTTTATTTATACTTTCATTCAGTATAACATAAGATTTTGTGGTATTCACTAGTGTAAATATTTTAAATTGAAGATCAAATTCATTAATTGTATTCATATAGGATCAAGGAGTGTAGCTATAAAAAATAATTAAATCGGAGTTAAAATAGCTGTTAAATCGTGATTTTTTGTTTTATAACCGTCGAAAAGTTTTGTTTTGTTACTTGATAACGTTTTGTCGGTTATAACCGACACCGGGTTTAAAAATATTTAATAAAAATTAAAATCTATGGCAGCTACAACCGACACCGACTTTGCAAATAAGCCCTGCAATAGCTACTTCATCTGCCAAGTGAACTGGCAGGTGCACCATTATATCAAAAAATGCATGAGGGAATATTTTTTCAAGTTGACATAATGTCAAGGCAATTCTTGAATTCAATTGCTTGAATCCTTCTTACTACACAACTGCCTGAAAATTGCACTCAACTATAATAATACCATAGTAACAGCTTTAGGCAAAACCGGATATAAATTATCCAAATGCTAATCGGACATTTCGAATTTCTGATGCAAAATCCGGATATAAATTATCCAAATGCTTCCATGTTGGAGAATCTGAAGGATGTCTGACTCATCCTTAGGACATTCAGTTGCATGCCACCTCATAAACTCATCCTGAAGAATGATGCAAGAGATGAAGAAGAAAGCACGAGGGAGAGGATATAAAGACCATCAATCTGTCACTTACAACCGACGCCGGGTTTCAAAATATTTAAAAAAACTAAAATCTATGTCGCTCATAATCGACGCATGCTTTAAAATATTTAAAAACAATAATTAGTGTCGGTTAGAAGCGACACTATTTTTTTTTTAAGCGAGACTATTATTTAAAAATTATTAAAATGCATGTCGGTTATAAGCGACATTAAATGTTTACATCAGTTAAAAGCAACATAGACAGTTTATGACGCTTACAAGCGACAGTAAATCCGACGTCATGTTCAGTAGGTGTCACAAATGTCTTATTCGCCACTATATTATATTAAAGCGACATCACCCAATAACACAATAAATCCATTTTATAGTAGTGAAATATCGTCTTTTTGTGGTGATTTCATTGATAAAACAAGGGTCAAATAACAATATTTGGATTGAACACACAACACTCCCATGGAGGAGGGTTCTATCCACAGCATATCATCAAATAATAAAGCACCAAATTACACGGATCAGTGAGCAATACAAAGATTTGAGAAGAAATCTCACTCACTAGAAGTTGAACGTACACAAAAATTTGTGATAAACATGAAGTATCAGTACCATTGTCAAATATGACCATATATAAGACTCCATATAGGAAAGGAGGAAGGGTGATCCCTCAAACATCCTTCAAGGCTCGTTGTTCTGTTTACACTAATTTGCGGTAAACTAAACGTCCTTCTTGTTTAAAGAGGGGAAGGAATTGATAAGGAAAAGGATTGTTAATTTTATGTGAACCGCACACGTTGCATGCAATCTAAGTGTGGTAAGAAAGAAGCCCCGGCCCCAAGAAAGATAGAGTGGAAAATAACCTGAAATATTTAACAATTAAAAAGTCTCTATCTATAATCTCTCTCTTCAACTCTAATACGTATTTGTTTATAATTCCTTATGCTATATATATGGAACCATCGAAGCCACTTGTCAATCAATTGGGAGGGGTTTAAGTTGATTATGCTTTTCACCGATTCAGCTAGAAGGATCGTCCAAACAGCTACGTAAATCATATATGTCCACAGAAAAGAACAACTCGATGTTTGTTAACAATTAAGTTTTGAACTCCATCTCTATAAAGCCCAGCACTTCTTTTTCGTAGTTTTTTTTTTTTTTTTTTTTGGGTAAGTGGGATCCAAGGAACTTTTATTAAAACAAACACACTTACAAACCAAACAATGAAACAAAGGCCCAATTTATTTATATAACCAAACAAATACCGGATCTAAAAACAAAGATAACACAGAAAAAGAGCCCAACAACAGCCAAACAAAACGAACAACTGAGAACCATCCATTGTGGTCACCACCACCGATCCGAGAATTAGCCACCTACTCGACCCTCCGTCCACCGCAGATCATCCCCTCCACAGGCATCACCTGCACATAGCCATCAACAAGAGACAGTCGGCGAGAGAAAAGCCAACCATCGGAAAGAAGCTCCAGGAAATTCCCGAGCAACACCACCGGAAACGGCAGACAACAAGAAGAACGTGGTGGTGTGGGAGACACCCGAGCCGGATACAACATTGGAACTCTACACACGAACTCAACAGAAAACATGGGTGAAAAAACGAAGCGAGGAAGGGCCATGAAAAGGGATACCCACAAGGGTTGAAGAATTGGGAAAGCCATAGAGGAAATTTGGAAGAACCAGCAGCAAATGGAAGGGAAGAAGAAAGAAAAACAAAAACAAAAAGCTACCCACCGATCCCAGCCACAACTAAAACCGACGGTAGCAAACGGAAACACGATCAGGATCACTCACACAAGAAGGTGAGAAGCACTTTTACAAAGAAGCAGTGTTCTTTGAGAAACAACCAACTACATACTTTTGCATTGTATATATGCGCTTTTGACAATAAATTAAAGGTGCATCTAGTAAAAATAAATTAAGCACTTTTTTCTCTCAATAATTTTTGCAGAAGTATTTTTCATATATAATCAGCATACAACTTGATTAAAAAAATAATGATTAAATTGTTGATGAAAATTTGATACAAGAATTAATGATCATTAACAAAATAATACCTACTTGATGAAAATATATATATATATATATATATACATGACAATTTATTTCTTAAAAATAAAAGGGCGCATTATAGTTGTGTAGTAATCAAATGTGAAATAAGTATTAACAAGACATAAAAGATTAGCAATTCTTTCTTGTTCAACATTTATCTCTCACCTATGAGTAGAATTTTCATTAACAATCTCTTCATCTATATGGTCTTCCTAATGTCTAGGTGGAAGTACGTAGCTCATCTTCATCCTCATCAAAAAGTTTGAACTCTTGATCTGTAATGGAAAGATTAATTACTAATAAAATTGTGCAAAGTCATTGAGGCAACAACAATTTGTACATATGTTTCAAAAAAGAAGTTATGAATACGAATCAATATCCATTTATTTTTTCAAACAGCAAAAGTTCTTTCAATTGTGCATTTAAGGATGAATGCCTCTAATTAAATATCTTTTTTTCTCCTCTAGAGTAACTTCCACGTCAAAATTCAAAAAGGTGATATCATTCACCCCTATAAGTTCCAGTATATTCTTATAAGGTCCATTACTATAGAGCTAATAAAATAGAATAATTTTTGTACAAGTATTAACCATGGGATCTTCCAAGGAACCCTCCAGAAACTTAATGAATTATATTGAGTTGATTAGTTCACATATTGTGCAACCGACACATTTGCATTGCACAACCACTAGGTTTGAAGTTTCTATTTTTTTGGGTCAAATTATCATTTCATAACAGAAGGGAAGAGAAGTACAATAGAGATACTCCAATAAAATGAGAAATAAGCAAGGCTTTCACGGGTTGCATGGAAAAAAACAAATTCCCAGAAGGTGAAAACCAAGCCATTCAAGCCCTAGTCCTTGATTGTGTGGTCAAAAGCCTCATAGACAATGAATCCCATACAAACCAAATCATTCAGAATAAAAAATAAAATAAGATAAAAATAGAAAAACCCAGAAATCCAATAATCACACAACCATCATAACAAAAACCGATGAATTTCATACAAATCAAAGCGCCAGAAGCAGAGCACCATTGTTATATACTTGGACGATGTAACCAGTTCAATAGGAATTGGAATGGACTAATAAAGAACCCCAAAGAAAACATAGAAACACAGAAATTCATATGCACATCGTACATATGTTAAGCTAAGAGACATCTGATTGCTCTCCAGCCCAACGTCTCTAAATAAAATAAAAACTTGTACAGGCAGTTTTGACATTTTTTCAAAGCGTAACAGTATTTTAGACTTTTGCAATTTAAAAAATAGGAGTAGTTTTGGAACTGAAAAACAGTTCATTTACATTATGTTTAGATGAGGGAAATAAACTTGAAATTTTGACAAAGTTTGAATTTATATTTTGACATGTATCAATTCCCTTATTTGGATTCGTAAATAGAAATTTAGAATTTCCACGAGAGTTTAAAAATAAAAAAATCCGTATTCAAATTTTATTGCTCTTTTAGGTTAACCAAAAAGTAAATTCACAAATTCTAGAAAATAAAACTATGTGAAAAAAATTTCATTAACATTATGTTTGGATGAGGGAAATAAACTTGAAATTTTGACAAAGCCAAAATTTATATTTTCACATGTATCAATTCTCTTGTTTGGATTCATAAATAGAAATTTAAAATTTCCGCGAAAGTTTAAAAATAAAAAAGCTTGTATTCAAATTTTATTATTCTTTTAGGTTAACCAAAAAGTAAATTCACAAACTCTAGAAAATAAAACTCTGTCATTTCAATTTCCATCATTTTAAAATTCCTTAGTAATCTTAAGTTTCCTCATCCAAATATAGTGTAAAAGGAGCCAAGTGCTTCCAGTGTTTTTTATAGACAACACTTCTAAGTGGAAGCACCTACCTAGGAGGTGCTTCTAAAAATTCCACTCTAAGTGCTTCTATTTCTTACCCAAATTGATTTTAAAAGTTTTTCCAAACAACTATTTTTCAAAATAGCAACGCTTTTACTCATTTGGAAGCGCTTTTAGCTCTCCATAAGTACTTGCCAAATGAGCCTTACATTTATCATATTTTTCATATCATATTTGTATTATTTCTCTAATTGAGATAAAGCATGTCAATACAAGTATGTCTCATATCTATTAAAAAGATGGTATAAATATGATATAAAAATATAACAAGAGTGACATTTAAGGAACTCTTTCAATTATCTTCATCCTCTAAGCCGTTTTTTACTCGCATCACACTGGTGGTGACTCACTGATCTATTACTTCATGGTTTCTACATACAATTGTGATTTTACAACTTGGTAAATTATATTTCCTCACAATATATATGTGTAATACATACTTAGATGTTTATCTTGAGGTACTTTTTCTAACAATGAAAGATGTCACAAGTTTGAAACATTATCTCCTATTAATAAATAAAATAATATATAATATATAAAATAATAATAATGGAGCTTTATATATAGAGATAAAAACTTTTACTATATTTCAAGGAACTTCACAAGTTTTTAAATATGCCAAGAAGAGATAGAAGCATAAAAACAATTAAAACTCAGCCCAAAAACATGAAAACAATGTTTTAAAATACCAACCATACCCTTAAGATTTTAGGCTTTTAATAGAACCCAACCCTCAAAATTTCAACAAAATTAATATGTGCCATAAGCTCAACACATCATCAACTATTTCTACATAATCAGTTTTGAAACTATATGTAGAATAAGTTTGTATCATTTATCATTTTTGCAGAATTAGTTTAACTTGTCTTCGATCATTTTTGTAGAATCAATTCAACCCGTCCTCGACTATTTTCGCATAATCAGTTCACCTATCTTCAACCATTTTTGCAGAATCAGTGCAACCCGTCATCGATCATTTTCGCAGAATCAGTTCACCCGTCTTTGACTATTTGCAAAATCAGTTCAACCCGTCTTCAAAGATGGGTGAACTGATTTAGCGAAAATAGTCGATGACTGGTTGAACCGAGTCTGCAAAAATTATCAAAGAAGCTAAACTGATTCTGCGAAAATGGTCAAAGATGAGTTGAACTGCATTTGCAAAAATGGTCGAAGACAGGTTAAACTAATTTTGCAAAAATGATTCAGGACTGATTGAACTGATTATAATAATAAATGATACAAACTTATTCTATATATAGTTTCAAAACTGATTCTATAAAAATAGTCGAGGATGGGTAGAGCTTATGGCACATATTAATTTTGTTGAAGTTTTGAGGGTTTGGTTCTATTAAAAGCCTAAAATCTTAGGGGTATGGTTGATATTTTAAAACATTGTTTTCATGTTTTTGGGATGGGCTTTAAATGTTTTTATACTTTTGTCTTTTATTAACATGTTTAAAAACCTAAACTAGTGAAACCTTAAAATATAGTAAATTTTTTTTGTCTCTATATATAAAGCACTTGCAGTTAATTAGTACTACAAAAGCAAAAATGCATAATTCGTGGAAGAAGAAAAACACAAAAGTAGTGCTGTTTAAGACTTTAACTCGGTTACTATGAGGGATTTTCTAGTGTACTGGAACGTAGCTCGGGTTACCAAACAATATTGTAATACAAGTGGATGGATACTTAAAAAAAATTACAACCACTTGTATTATGACACGTAGTGTTCTCGGTGTAACGCCCTGACCCAAAAATTTTATTTCGGAAACTAATTTTGGTGAAAGGCCAAAATTAAACTCTTGTTTAATTAACTACCATTAATCACAATTCTTTATTTAAATTTCCTAATTACTCACAAAATTTACTCACCAAAACATAAGACTTAATTTCATCTTATTCATCGAATTTCTTTTCTTAGATCAATTTCCTAACAAAATATAATTCTCAATTATTTAAGGCCGCATCTAACTCCTGTTAGACTGCCTACGTACCCTTGAGTGGGATCAAGTTTTTCGTAGTTCACCATTCATCCTTTTATCCATTTCCGAAAATATTCTAGCAATGGAAATATTCAACATTAGCTTTCACAATCGAATCACCTCAAATGGGTACCAATTATGGATTTAAAATATCAAAATTTGCATGAAAAGGCAACGTCGGCCCACTGGCCATGCGCCGCCGTAGGTGGCAGTTTCCAATGAACGAAAACTCAATTTTCCAATTAAAACTAAAAATTACCAAATTTTACAGGCAAGTAGATTCAATGAGAGGAACAACCTTCATACCTAGGCAGAAGTCCAATTCGGTCGGAAAACCCTCTGAAAGTCCTTCGATCCACCGAAAACCCTAAAAAGGGTCCACTTCGATTCGATCAATCCGGTGTTCCATCGCCCCAAAATATGTTTGGGGTTTGTTCCTGGAATAAAAAAAAAATTGAATGATGGTGGTACTCGACGGTGATACCTACACAATTGGCCGATTGCCGCCGCACCCCTAATGGATCCCGACGGCATGTTTTAGGAGAAATCAAAGCGAATTTCCCTCAATTTCTGGGTGAAAATGGAAGAAAATGGATCAGGGATGTTTCTCAAGTATTTTCCCTGTCAAAGTGCACCGAAAAAGTGGCCGGAAAGGATCGATTTTGGCCGTGATACCCGGTCGGGTCGCGCAGGTCAAGGGGAACCCGTTTTCCCCTCCTTCTATTTTTCCTTCCTTTCTCTCCTTTCCCCTGTTCCCATTGGCCTATCATGTTCATCTCTCATCTCCCCTATTCGCCGCAATCTCTTCTCCTTTCTCTCCCCAAACTCTTCTCTTCTCCCATCTCTCTTCCTGCCATCTGGTAGGTTCCAAACATTTTTGTTTTTGTTTTTTTTAAGGGAATTGTTATTAGCACTCCAAAAATCTCATTCTACACTCCAAACTTTCTATATTTAGAAAGAAAAATACACTTGTGAAGAGTGTAGAATGAGATTTTTGGAGTGCCAATAACACTTCCCTTTTTTAAAGCCTCTAATTCATTCGTTTCAACTTCGGTTCACAAACGGTTTTCGCCCACGCTTTCGTAGGGTCGAGCTCTAACCAATTTATATCAAGAAATACGATAAAATATATGAGGATAAAATACGTCCTCGTAAAATTACATGTAGTCAACTATGGCATTTTCGTCTTTTCCACTTATTAATAAAATTTTCAACATAAATTATAATAAATCCCATAAACAAAATTCTAAAATTCCTCTAATCAAATTTTCATAACCATAATCTATTTATTCTCGATTTACTCCACATATTCATATATTTTTAATTTTCAGGGTACTACATTCGGCATTGAACTTCAACGATCCAAACCGTCTATTTTGTAAGTCTCGATTCATAGATGAACGCACCCTACATCGAACTTCAAAGATCCGAACCGTCTATTTTGTAAGTCTCGATTCATAAATCATCCTTGTAAAAATTCAATTCAATCTGAAACCATTTGCCTATTTAATTATCACGATGAAATTTCATGTTTTCTTAGAACAAAGTGTTTGTCAATTCTTAGAACTTAATTAGATGTGAATGGGGATTAGGTGTGGGGCCCATTCTACATCGAACTTCAACAATCTGAACCATGTATTTTGTAAGTCTCGTTTCATAGATCATTCTTACAAAAATTCAATTTAATCCGAAATCATTTGCCTATTTAATTATCAAGATAAAATTTCATTGTTTCTTATATAACAAAGTATTCGTTAATTTCTTTGAACTCAATTAGATGTCTTAAACATTTCCGATTTAGCTATACTTTGCAAGAATGATCTATGAGGTGCAATTTGAAAAAATAGACGATTTAGATCGTTAAAGTTTGATATGATGTAGACCCTATAACTAATTCCTATTTTTCTAAATAAAAAAATAGGAATCCTTTTTTAAGTTTCCTGTATATATATATATATATGTATGTATGTATGTATATATATCTGCAATTCTGCATCCGGTGACTTCCTTGTCAAAAAATAAATACAAAATAGAACCATCGAAAAGCGGCTGAATTGACAGAAAAAATGTAACACTCACGATTTTGATGAAATCTATTAAATAATTTTTGTATTTATGACTTAAGCTGCTACTTCGTGTGGCTCCTTTAGACGGCTTCTCTTTGACGATGCTCTTTGTCGGTTCCATTTGTCCCCCTTCTCGGCTCCAGTCGTTTTCGAGCTCAACTTGTTTGTTTATGTTTCCTTCTTTTTTTTTTCATTTTAATGCTTTCTAATTTTTTATTTCTAATGAGAATATTTTGTACACACTAATATCTATTCTGGAAAAGTATTTTCACAAAAATTTATTAAGAGGTCTTTTTAATCGTCGATTGTTAGTTGCAAATATAACTGCGGTCACGTGGTTTGATGATATTCCAATGTAATTCTTCTTTTTTATTTTAGACTTGATGTCCCGTTGTCAACAAAGAAAAAAAATGTATTGGGAGGTAAATTTGGGAGTTGACTGCTCACCCCGTTATGGCTAATTGGTGCACCTTATTTTAAAAAAAAATATATTTTTGGCACTATAAAAATCTAATAGTTTTGCTATCACTATTTCTTTAGGAATGTGATTGTGTAAATTTAAAGTATGAATCCTAATAGGATTTGGAGATCAATCTTTATAGGCTTTGTTTACTTGTAAGACAAGAATGTCCATCATGATTAGTATCAATAATGGCCAGTCAAGAGGTGATACTATTCACAAAACATCTGAGCCCTTCTATCTCACACCCACTCTTAAATTTTAGTTTCACGACACGTTATGAGCACCAACGTGCCTGCCATGGAGTTGAGCCCGACCAAAGATGCTACCTAGGCCTTGAGATAAAAAATCAAGCGTCTGAAGAAGGCCTTACACAACTCAACTCACACCCTTGGTCTGGAGATTGACGACTTTCTACAACCTCAGGTCGGTCAACAGTTCGCTGCTGAGCTCCGGTTCCAAGACTACGTAGAGTGTTACAAGAAGATGAAGGTGACTCACCCCCAACATGATCTTGATGTGAGGGATTATGAGCTGGGCTCTGAGTTCTCGTGGTTGACAAGCCTCCGTCTGTCAATTATTCCACCCAACAGCCTCCTGAGCACACCACAGAGCCAACCAACACACACATTGGCGGAGGCACATGAGGACTACGGTAGTCCTAGGCCTACATTTACTTGAAAAAACAAGATTAGTATTACACCTATATCCACTGCTTTGTAACCCTTCTCAACACTTAACACAAATCCAATCTATCTCTTCATTTAAATCTCATTCTAAAATTAAGTATAATATTTCAAATGGTCATTTATCACAAATCAATGACATTAAATTAAAACCCATCATTCACTTTGAACTAAAAAAATCGTCTTCCACTCATGCACCGGCGGAGCTATTCTCCTATTTTTCTTCAGTTTCATATATTTAGCCATTCCAAATCCCAAATTTATTGAATAAGAACAATAAGGTTAGTGAAACTCTATTATTCTCCATAAAATATTAGTTTCTATTCTATCCTACCTCTTACTTGAGTTTTAGGGTTTGCAAAATTTTTAGTAATTCTCACTATTGAGTTTAATAATATTTTTCAGTAGTAGATGACACGATGCAATGGTTTCAAAATATGAAATTCATCGAGAATAACTATGATTACTATAAATAGATAAAATTATCTATGCATATGTAATTTTGCCTACTTAATTATTTGGATGTATATATTATGATGTTTTGCATTAGTAAGTTTATAACCACTATTCATTTTGTCTTCTTCTATAATTGTGTGAGGCCCCTCTTCACAACAAATCCTCGCCCCCGCCACTAAACATACAGTCAGCCGACCATCCAGCTGATCTTCTTGAGCATAATAATCCAGAAACCTCAGATCCGAGTAGACCAGCCCCGCAATGTTTAGTTTCCAGTGCTTTTCTCTTCTTTTTTAAGTTTTTCAAGTAACAGAACAATTCTAAATTGTAATAATTTGTTCCTTTTTGCTTAGACAGGCCTTAAGGGTCATTTTAAATATGTTTATGAAGTGTGTTTTTTTATCCTTTATCGGTATATGGATGTGTGGTAGAGCATGGGATATTTTTAGCATGAAGTGACAATTGGTTTAAATTTTCAGGTAATTAGTGGTTGGGAAAATATGTATGTGAAAGCATCAGTGTAGCGAAGACCAATTTGGCTAGCTTTGTTTTTCGACAAACTTCTTTTTTTTTTATTTTTTTAAGGAAAAAAAGAAAAAAAAACCCTCCACGTGGGAGTACATCTCTTGCACCCGCATTCACTGAGGTCAGGCAAGTCTTCCATTTACAAACGGTGGTTTGATGTTCCTACCACTCTTACACAGCACTCGGCTAATGTAGGACTTATACACTTCATTAGCTAGCCTTTAAACAAAACACTAACCATTTAGAGCGTTCGTCTTTAAAAAAATATTACCTCACTCGACCTCTCGTGAGTGGATTTAACAACTGATCCTTGTGATCTGGTGGTCCACTACCGCCCATGGTCCTTCCTTTCATTGTTGGACTTTTACTTGTCTGCTTGCTCAGTTTGACCACTTAGTATTGTTGGAGTTGTACCCTAAAAGTGAATTTCGTAATTGGATATTACGTAACAACTTCAAATTAATTAATAAATAAATGGACAAGGTTTATTCATTTATGAGTTTGGCTTTATATTATAGAGATAATTTATTGTGAATGAGTCTATAGGATTTAAGGTATGGAAGCAAGGTCCCAAATGAGGGAGGTTAGGACAGGGAGACTTGTATTCCATACTCACTTAGTCCTTAAATAAAGTACCTAGCCGTTTAGAAAGTCAATTGGACATTGACTATCTAGAAAGGTTGGTGTATATTGCATTAAGGTTAGCATGACTTCGTGCTACGCGTGTTGGACACGTGGTGGATATACATGTGCTTGTATGTTGAACAGATTCATTGAACACTAACTGTCCAAGAAGCTTAAACAATGCAAATACTTTTTAGACTTGAGGCATCATATTCTAGAATTCATTTTTGACAAATTTTTCCCAAGTCGAGAATCCTACAAATTAATATGAAAGAATTAGTACATATAAGAAAAGTCATGAAGCTGAATAATTTTAAATATTTTGCACGTATAAGTCCTTGACAACATTATACTTCAAAACCCAAAACTTTGGGGAAAAAACAACTAACTATTCAAACCTAAGAATCAATTATAGTCAGACAAGTGGCTAAATGAGTTTGGGGAGGAGGTGGTGGTGGTGGTTTTGAATTGAACTTTTGATGTGTTGTTGTATAAAACTTGCACTTATCATGATATTTTTCAATTTCTTTTCAATGTGAAAGGGACATAGTGGTTTTAACTCTCGTTTGATCCTAATCTAAACTCGATATGTTAGGAAAACTAGAGCTTAGCACTAAACTCATGATAACGAGTACTTTTCATATTTGTTGGTTGGATTAGGGTTAAGGTAATTATTACAGTTGGATGACTAGCATCACATTGAGTTAGGAACCTCCATCGTCCAACTTGCTAAATTTTGGATATATCTGTATTGGTGTGTATCCAAGTGTAAAAGAATAATGAAGAATAAATAAATTAAATTATATATATATATATATTATGTTATATTTAAATGAAGAAATAATGTTGGAGGAATAATGTGGATTCTTCAAACGTTCACACCAGGATGACGAAATATATATAAGCATAGAGTTTCCTGTAGCAAACCCTATCTCCCACCTCTCTTCTTCCTCCTCTCTCCTCTCATCTCTTTTTATCTTTCCTTATTTTCTGTCTTTTTCTTAATGCACGCAGCAAAGCTAAACAAATTTGAATCAGATCCTGACTCATATATAACATCAAAGTATTAATAGCTAGACAAAGTGGATCTAAAACATGGGAAGAGGCCACTGGCTTCGGTTGAATCGAAGGAGAAAGAGGAAGATCAAATATTTCCTGTTTACTCAGCTCGATCTCAGGAAGACACTTCTGCCATGGTTTCAGCTCTAGCTCAGGTGATCGGAAATAATAGTGACCAAATTAATAACCCACTTGATCAAGTGCAAGGAATAAGTTCGTTAATCACCTCACAGTCTAGCCCTACCGAGACTCAATCTCAACCAGTACTACTTCAAGATCAAGGTATTATATCCTATATTATTATCAACAATGAATTAATCTTCATTTTAACTCTCTTTCTGAAAGAAAAAAATAATTATTTGATATATTTTTTTTTCTTCAACTATTTGATTTATTTCCAGCAACACTACTTGATCTCCTTCATAAGGGATTTAGGGCTCCTGTAACCAATTAGTTATGTGGATTGAGGAGTAATTTCTGCATCCCTATTTCCTCCTGCTGCTCCTGTAACCAATTAGCAATGTGTATTGACTATATTCAACTAACGCGATCCCTCTAGCATTATTCAAACTAACTTAAGTACCATATGAAATAATTCTTTTTTGTTTTTTTGTTCTTTAAAGAAATTAATAATATAAGTTTGTGTGAAGGGAATTTGAGGAGACAACACTATAGAGGAGTGAGGCGGAGACCATGGGGAAAGTGGGCGGCGGAGATTCGTGATCCGAATAAGGCAGCCCGAGTGTGGCTCGGCACTTTCAACACAGCCGAGGCTGCAGCTCTAGCTTATGATAGAGCTGCTCTCAGGTTCAAAGGAAGCAAAGCTAAGCTCAACTTCCCCGAAAGAGTAGTTCAAGGGAGCTCTGAGTCAGGTTGTCTCACACTAACTACTCAATTACAATACAGCTTGAACAATATTCCTCCTGAGGCTAATATTTCTCGACCAACATATTCCAATGTTTTCGATTATGCACGATATAATAATGTCACATCTACGTCGTCGTCCTCCATGCCATCTCAACAAGCTGCAGAGCTCCAAAGCTTTTCGATGCAGTTTGGTTCTTCTTCAAGTTCGAGTTCGGTTCCTCCTTATAAGTATAGGAAAGACTTTGACGGAAGTCACTCAAGATGATGAATAGTGAACTAATCACTAGGGTGAACGCTTGGAGAGACTGAACGATTAAGGAGAGTAAATGGCTCATATAATTTTGATGTATGTGTGTTTTTCTTTCGTTTTTTTATTTTTGTTTAATTTCTTCTGGACTAAAACAACTTTCAGTTTTTATCACAGTTCACTTCAGTTTGCATTTGATGAGGACTAATTTGACAAGAAGCTATATAAATTTCCCACGCATGTGTGTGCAACCTTATGTATGGGAAGTGATTTTTGCAGATCTCCTTTTTTACTCGTGCACACTTTGTACATAGCGTGCAGAATGAGGAAAAAAAAAACACATTTAAAGAATAGCTGGGCCTTTCCACATTTTTACTTAGATTTATCAAGATGGAATAATGAAGTTAATTTGAGCAAGCATGAATCAACTCATATATGATGCATGCAATAATTGTGGTGTAAGAGAAATTCCATGATGTATGAAACGAAGTTAATTAATCAAGCAAGCTTGCTAACTTAACTATGTAAGTATGTATTTTGCATGAATTTTGTGCACATATATACATTACATAGAGCCCAAAGGAAAGTACAGACCCTAACAAACGAAAAAGTGAGAGCGCTAAACGTGTACCCGTCAGATCTGGTCATGGTTTTATAACCATATAATATATAGATCTATGCTGCACATTGTAGCTTTTTGAGTTTTATATAAAAAGTTTTAACGAAAAGTTTATGATACTGTTTATTTTAACGAAAAATTATATTTTTATACTAAAAAATCAATCCTGATACTATTCAATTTACCCTTTATTTTGTCCTTATCATTAAAACTCAAAATTTTCAAACATTTTTCCATTAGTTTTCCTTTATATACATATATATATATATATATATATATATATATATATATATATAGTTTATTAACTACTTAAAAACCTAGAGATAGATCGATATGTATTTGATAAAAATAAAAAATAAAAATAGATCGATCTGTCTGTGAATCGTGTGTACTCTCGATGTGAGGATTGTCACCGAATTCGGCAGTGAGTGAGAAAAGTTCGGAGTTAAAACACGACAACTGGGGTCTGAAAATTGTGGCTGTTCTGGCATCGATTTGATATATGCAATGTGTGGTTATTAATTACAAGGGTCTCACGCGTTTGTTAGGAGGGATTTTTCAATATAATCGATACACGAGATGATACATTACGTGTCATTATATAAATTATAAGATATATGTACTAAAAAGTTAATAACTTAAAAAATAAAATTTCCCACCAGTTTTATTAAAACACATGATGTACCAGTATTCCCAAAATTTTCTGATTTGTTAGCCTTTCACTCATACACAATATCTGACAGGGCTGGTTACTTTTTACTGGCTGGTTTTGTCAATTCAGAGAAACGATTATTTAAATGGAAGATGATTCTTTATCATCCTAATTTTTCTACCATTCCATCTCCTCTTATTTTAACAGTTACGGTTAAGTCACGTTAACATCTTATATTGATTTTTTATAAAGATAATAAGACAAAAAATAATGTGTGGGATGAAAGAATGGAAGGGGATGAGAATAGGAGGGTAGAGAATCATCCTCCTATTTAAACCTGACAAGTCTTGACAAGTTTTTCACTTTTGTGTATTCAAATAAAAATAATAATGTTACTTAAACTTATGATAATAAACGATTTAATGATCCTTGTAAAGTGTTCAGTTTCTATGTGATATTAGTTTGGATAATGTTAGAGATATCAAAATTTTAAATCTAATAATGTATTACTAATAGGAAATAAACATGTTAATCAATACTTAATTAATAATTTAAGGATTTTTTAATAACATCCCATAAATTATTGAATACATCCCACGTAATATTTAATGTTAAATGACTTGTATAAAATGACTATTTAAACCCTATTTTTTCTCAAAAAAACCTAAAATTTAAAAATACAAAAAATAAAAAAGCAATTATTTTCTTCCTACACCCCAAATCATGAAAAATAAAATCCTAAAACTACCCGTAAGTTTATTTATAATTTTGTACACACCTGCACTCACAATGTCTTGTCATTATGTTTTTTTTTTTATTAACTGAAAGTATTCTGCAACATAACAGGGTAAGATATATTATGAAATATTCAAATCTTCTTAGAGATAGTTTAGTAGTGTTTTTTTTTCTTTTGCTAAATTTTTTTGAAGCATGCTTGCTGTTTATTTCGTAAGATGGGTAAGGATGCAATATCATTCAAGCATGATTGCATAACCGAATTTTTAACCTGGGAACAGCAGGGTATAAATGGTCTCTGGTGAAAAAATGATCTTCTTGGCTAAATTGGTTGTGGGCACTGAACTTTTCGGATTTGACATTTAGATAGATTAGTAAATTATGAGCTCTAATAAAAAAAATGATCTTCATGGCTAAATTGGTATTTAAACAAAGCAAGTGAATACCATCATCCCCAACCAAGATGCCAACACCTAGTCCCTTACGTTAACACGAGTCACCGACAGGAGATAGTTCAACATGTTAAATAGAAGCAAAGGAGAAAGTCAAAGTAGCAAAACTATCTGTTGGACAAAAAGAAGGAAACGAAAGATCATTCCATGGAAAATAATGAAAACCATATAAGCAAGAATATAAGCTCGGATCAAATTTTTATAACGTTTTATTTAAGGTAACAGATGCATCGACTAACAGAACTTTAATATAATAAAATTTAATGAATGTGGGGTGTATGTGAAAATATAAGGTGTATGTTGAGAACGTGGGGTGTGAGGGTATTATAGAGAAGTATATGAGGTGTAAGAAGATAATTTTTAGTTGAAAAAGTAAATGTGGGGTGTATTAAGTATGTGGAGTTTATTCAACAATATGTGAGGTGTTAATATAATAAGCCATAATTTAATCATCAACAAATACATCATTTTGTTTTCAAATTTAATTTAAAAAATTAAATCTCTCTAATATTATCCTATTAGTTTTGGAGGCAGGTGCCCTCATATTTTTGTGGTCACGGTTAAGCTACGTTAATATTTTATATTACTATTTATTTTTATCTTATTATCTTCATAAAAAATAATATAAAATATTAATTTGACTTAACCATGATTACATAAAACAGAAAGACACGAAAAGTAGGAGGGCAGATAATCTGCCTCCATTAGTTTTCATCTAATCCAAAGTCCATGCTGCCATATCCAAAGTCAAAAGTACGGTTTTAAACCATCATTGTAGTATATGGATCTACCACTAGTGGAAGCTCGAGTGTTTCGCAAATATTTTTCTCAATTTTCTTTTTAGGTAAGCGTTCAACTTCAACACATGGATCCATTTAGTCTTTAGGTAAGAACCGCCGCTACCAAAGCTCTCTTTCTTTCTTTCCTTTTTTTTTTTTTTCCTTTTTTTGGTCGAAACCTAAATGTTTTCAGAATTATGACCCGTATCCTCTTCCAATAATGGTATAAGCCATGTACAAAACATCACCCATCAAAAATTCATAATCTCTATTAATATTCCTTGCACTTTTGACTTCAAACTTGGAGCAAAGTCTCCACTCCACGACCACCACCTGATTCACTTCTCTCCAGTCTTCACCACCACTTAATAACCTAATTTCTGACTTTAAGTTCTCTATTTTAGTCTAAATTAACCATATAGTATGTTACAATTAATGTGCATTGGATGGAAACAATTGAATTCATAATATAGATTATAGTTATTGTTAATTTGTTACGATTTTTTTATATTGTTTTGATCATGTGTTGGTTAGTTCATATATATTTTTTAGCTTCATAAATTGATATAATTTTTTTGTTTTGATTATTTGATATGTGTAGAAATTAGACGTATGAAACAATATTACAAGCGAAAATCATCATTGATTAGTTCGAACAATCCTATTCCAAATAGTTCAACTCTAATTTTGGATAGTTCTAAATCATCATGGATCTGTTCTTTCTTATATTGACAATGAAACTATCATGACATATTTTAGAGTACGAAACCTCGTTGTGGACAAATTCCTTCTTTGTAGCTTGTAATGTTGTTTTTACAAAGATTATGAATGAAAAGTTGATAGTTGATCATTTAATTATTCAATGTTATTTTCGTCTAATTTTTTTGGAGATTTATATTGAGATACCACCCGATGTTAAAATCCCGAATCCGTCACTACATGTCACGTGTTTAAGTTTGACAAGAATTCTCACAAGGTTGACTTTGAGGACTAATGATTCACATTTTATCAATTTTATAATGGTTTAATAAATTTTTAATTCATTAATCAATACTACGAAGTACTAATATTTTCTGGTTTAAAAATAGAGTAATGGTAGGTAGACTAAATTTATAGACTTAATTTCTAAACGAAATGATATGTCACCAATAAGAAATAAGTATGTTAATCAACACTTAACTAATAATCCAACCATCAACTTCCATGTCATTTAATTTACAAAATTTGGTCTACAAATTGGGTAATGCTATGGAGAATAAATTGTCATACTAAATTTGGAAACAAATGATATGTCACAAAAAAAAAATAAGTTCATTGTTCAATATTTAAGCAATAATTCAATCATCAATTTCTATGCCATTTAATTTACAAATTTGATCTCTCTAACATTACCTCTATAAATTTAGTCTCTCTAACATTACCGATAAAAATATAAACGTAAGCTGTAGTCAAAGTCCTTGCTAAAAACAAAAAAAAAAAGAGCAGAGGGAAAGTAAGTCTTCCGCTCCACGTATGAGTGGTGGGACGAGTGGCAAAAATTAGTTTGGCGGAAAAGGGGAAAAAGTCGGCTGGTGTTGACTTGAGCGCTCCAGTCTCCACGCCAAATTGCCAAATATGGATCAACCGTTCGAGTTTTGTGGTCCACTGCCTCTGTCTCTGCTTCCTTTTCATGGCCGGCTCTTGCTTTTTTTGTCGCCTCCAAATTTTCAAATCTTTCGGCCTTCACATTCGCCTCTTGCTACAAAACGAGTATTGGTCGCTGTCCTGCAGGTGCTACATTCTAGATTCCAATTTTATACCAATTTTTTTTATTTTTAAATTTAAAAAAATTGATTCGGTACGGTTTGTTACCAAACCTAATACCGAAACTGAACCAACTAAACACTGAACGGACCGATCTTGTACCATGCTGAAGTGAGCCGAAAAGAAACCGAACAGACCGGGGTTGCCTAGGCCTACATACAAGAATTCAATTTTATACCAATTTTCTTTTATTTTCTTTTTTTCATCTAAGAGATACAATGAAAGTGATTTATGTACATCTCGTTTATTTTACTTGACTTGTTTATTTACTTATAATTTTTAAATTAAAGAATTAAATGAAATTCAAAGACACTTGGAAGAAAGAAAAAAAGTGTCAAAATTATTTATCTACTCTAAGCTACGAAAAAGAATTTGAACTTGAGTTATGGTGAATAATATGTTGTTGTACCTGCGAGTGTGAAAATTATTTCTCTGTAAAAAGAAATATAATATTGGATGCATTGTGTACATTAACGGATTCATTAAGGAACTTGGGATGGTGATGGAACCATCCAAAAGTACGGAAAGTGGCTATTAGGACATCAGAAGACCACCCAAGTCTACACTATGGTTAGGAGCAGAGCATCAACAGGTTAGCCAAAACTACGTCATTCGTCAGGTCATTAAAAAAGCAAAAAATTAAAGCCACGTGCACGCAGCACGGCCTTTAGACTTCACTTAATTAAAAGTCCAAAAGACTTAGCAGCATCTTCTAGAACCACGTGAGACAACACTCAACTCACATTTTAAATTCAAACCATTTAATAAAAAATTAAAGCCCAAAAGACTTTAAACCTTCGACTTCACTTTACCAAATTCCAATTTTCTATTATGAAACTTTGACGTGAAGTCTTTGTAGTTGTAATGTTGTTTGCACAAACATTATGAATGAAAATTTGTAGCCTCTCGTTTAATTTTTCAATGTTATTTTGTCTACATTATTATGTTTTTAACTCTTTATTAGAACAACCCAATGTTACAATCCTGAATCCGTCAATGTACAACGGTTATAAATTTCATAGTTAACAAGAAATAAGGTAGAGTTGCCAATGCGATGGACCAGCCCAAAAACTATCGGACATAGGAGGATTAAGTTGGGCCTATTTAGTCCGACTTCAAGTTGGTGTTGGGCCGGACCAGATTTGGGCCAGAATATTCTTTTCTCTCCCGGTAAATCCTAAAAACTACCCACAGAATAGTAACAAGAAATAAGCTAATTGTTGCACATAAACAGCTCATGACAGAGAGCCTGCTCATGGATCGCTTCGGTGGAGTTTTTCATATCACAATGCGCTAATTGTGAGAGTTCGGAATTGATAAACTTGATATATTCGAGCTATAACAATCGGGCACATAAAAATCACGAAACAAAGGATCCGGAGAACATTGAAACGTTATATTTAGGTGGCAAAACCTCAAAGGTTTAATAGCATATACAATAGGAATACAGTAGCTTGATTTAGAATAAGACCGCAATAAGCAGGTAACCGTCAATTTTTCATACCGTGTGGAGACCAAAAGAATACTGCAGCAGCCCTAACATTGAATGCCGAGAATAATGTAATGGGAGCAAAAAATACTGTGAGCCTACAAGTTATGCATCAGGAGTCCGTTGAGCCCTCTTTGCATAAGCGCCTTCTAAGACTTCTTTAGCTCTATGGACCTTTGACTGAAGATAAAAACTTCCATTTTTGGCATTCCGCTCGAACAAGCTGTCATACCTCTTCATAAAGAAAAATTTTTCAAATGATTAACACTTCTCAGAAAATTCTACCATGACATTTACATGCAGGGAAAACAACAGAGAGAATAAATAAATAAACACAAACAAATAGAGCACACCTGCAAGATCTCCTCCCATGATGCACGCTCCGTGATACCTAGAACCTGCCTTGCCTCTGGTTCAGCCATTATTTTGCTAGCTCTCCTAATATTCTTTACTGCTTCGTTAGCAACACCATTCTTTGAGGCATCTGCATTCAGTGATAACACAAAGGGATTTATCATAAAATACAGATAGAATGTACACTTGTGATTTGCAGAGATGCAAGAAACCTGCTAGTGCCTTGTTAGAGTTAATGGAAAATATCCAAAAGGTTTTAGCTAAGATTTGGGATTGCAAGAGAGCATACTTGAGATTGCCTGCTGGTATGCACGGAGCACAGCCCTGCCCACTATTGCCGAGCCCATTACGAGCACATTGGCAAGAACTTTTGCAGCCTGCACGCACAAAGAACAACTTAACTACATGAGAAAGATTGCAGTTTTAGTGAAGGAAGAACATGAAAGCCCTGTCTAATTATAGAGCCTCAGTTGTCTTCTGAGTGCTGCAGATGGAACAAAATACAAAGATAATTGCATTTACAGCAGGTAGGAAGTTTGTTTATGGGATAACATTCACTTTGGGCATCATTGTGGGATTCGGTTTCCTCTAAACGCTGGTATAAACCTTTCTTCTTCATTCGTGTGGACTGGCGGGCTATTGTTCCTTCCGATGTTCTTTAATTTAGAAGTTTTGGAATGTTAATAAGATACATTATTAGATGTTTATGGCAAGCTGGATATTCAATGGAGAGCTTGTTCAGCAGCAAAAATCGAAACAAAACTAGCAACTCTCTCACGAACGGTCACCAACATAAATACATGTACCATTAACAGACTGAATTTTAGTGGATAAAACTTTGCGTGATAGCCCAAAGCTGAAGTAGAAACTAATAAATCATAAGACAAGCATCACCGAGAATACATACCATCACCGACGAAGAAGCAAATAAACCCAAGAAATTTCGCAACAGGGGCAACCCGTCAGGACCCTAGAAACCTAGCAGCAGCACAATGGACACAAATACTAAACACAATCCTAACATTTGAGAGTGAGAGAAACCCTAAACAGAAAATTTTGGAAGAAAAGAGAAGCAATTAATCGATGTACATCAATCAATGAGAGAGAGAGAGAGAGAGAGAGAGAGAGAGAGAGAGAGAGAGAGAGACTTACAGATTGAATTTGATGATGGCAGGTTTTGGTATGATTGAGAGAAAGGGAGGGGGGGTTAGGGTTTTAGAGATACAAAAGGGGGGAGAGAGAGATTAGAGAAGGTCGTACGCCTTGGGAAAGAAGCCAACTACAAAAAGAAAGAAACTGGATTGGGCCTAAATACCGGGTTGGGCTTCAGTAAGAACATGAGTAAAAGCACGTTAGAATACTATTTTAATTATTAAAAACAAAAAAAACAAAAAGTGCTATCCACATATCCATTTTCATTTCATACCTATTCTTGTTAATTCTTTTTCATTGATTTTCTTGAATTCTTTTGATCTGACAGTCAGAAATGAAGAAGAGTGTGTACAAGGTACAAATAAGTATGTAAATAGCACTACATTTTTTAATTATTAGAAAAAACACACTTAATTAATCTAGAAAAAAACAAAAATACACATAAATAGAAAACAAAGAATGAGTAACCAAGTAACTACCTTTAAAATATATAAATTTAATACAAATTACCCTTAAAAACATCTTCCATAAAATATTTCATTAAAGGCCAAATTTTTTTTCGTGATCCCTGTGATAAGACACTACTTTTAAGTCGACCCCTGTGCTGAAAAAAACTATTAATCCTACCTTGTAGTAAAGTTCATTATCAATCGTAATCCAAATCGAAATTTCGACCAAAATCCATCCACATACAAGAGTAAAAGGGTCATTCCATTTTTTTTTTTCCTTTTCATTTTTAATAATCTATTTTTTTTTAAGCATCAACAACAATATAAGAGTGTTCACATGATAATTGATTAACCAACCAAATTCAGTGTTTGCATAATAATTAATCTAGATGTGGTGAGGTACTTTGTGATCTTTCAAATCTTGATTTTGGATTCTTGGCCTTCTTGAGGTGAGAAAGTGGTATATGCCTGATGACGGCTAGTTTGATAATATAAACCTTGTAATTTTTTTTATTTTTTATTTGTAGTTCTCAAAGTTTTAAAAATAAAAAATTTATGTCAATGTGGTGCTTTATGATTGGTTGATGCAACCAATGGAAACTAAAATGACATTTTGGCCCCTACATATGACAAACGAACGAGGAAAAATCCAATTTGGACTGTGATTGATAATGAACTTCACCACATCATTATGATTAATAGCTTTTTCCCACGATAGTCAATTTAAAAATAGGGTATCACCACAAAGATCACAAAAAGAATTTGACTTTCATTAAAACCTTTTACACAAAAAAAATTATTATTAGCACTTAAAAAATTTAATTATCCACTTCTCATAAGAATATTTTTCTTTTTAAATATAAAAAATTTGAAGTACACATAAGACTGGGTTGGTTCGAAACTTGAACCAAAATCCCAATCCCAATCTCAACTGCTGATCCCAAAATAATGGCCTATAAAAGTTGATCCTTATCCTGAACCGAATTTTTCAGATCTCAAAATTCAAGAATACAAAAATAGGTTTTGATTTCAAGTCAAGTCAAGAATTAAAAAAAAATAAAAAATTTGGCCAATTTTGAAGGCCCACAATAATGACTAAAGAAATGTTGAAATACTTTTAAGTTTTTCTGGTTCTCAAAAAAGTAAATTGTCATTACATCAAGGTGATCTCCTTTTTTAATAAAATAAACATGTTATTTTCGTAGTAATTTCAAATGAAAATTGTTATTAACATTCCAAAAATCTCATTTGACACTCCAAACTTTCTATAATTAGAAAGAAAAATACGCTTATAAGAAATGTAGAATAAAATTTTTGAAATGCTAATAACAATTTCTTTTCAAATAACCCAACTATCATGCACCAGAAAGGAGATTAAAAAAATTGTAAAGAACCAAAGCAAACGAATGAGGCTAAAAAAATGTAACCAAAGAACTTGATAACCACCAAAGTTACCTACATTGGGACAGGATGGAACCAACTATGGGCAAGCATTGCCCGATAAGTTCATAAAACTAAAAGCAAATGCAAAGCAGCCTGTCTATACACACTTAAGCACTTCCAAAATATAAGTTTGTATGCTGCTGTAACTATCCCACTTCTCCCAAGAACCATCACCAAAATACCACTTAGAAGTTCAACATTACTTGCAGCACAAGTCAACCGATCACTCCAAATCATCGGCTTTCACGTGCAGAGGGCTTGATGGTGAAACATTTCCATCATCAACATCCATTGCTTCTTCCTCCTGAGCCTTCTTTGCTCCAGCACCACCCTCGCCAGCAGCCTTCCTCCCACGCTTTGCAGCTGGCTTTTTGTTCTCTTTTGGATCCTCAACAGATTGCACCTGCTGAGGACTTGACTGTGAGCCATTTCCTTCTTCATTTCCCGATGCTTCTTTCTCCTGAGCCTTCTTTCTTCCTCTGGTCTTCGCTCCAGTACCATCTTGACTGGCAGGCTTCCTCCCACACTTTGCAGCTGGCTTCTCGCTCTCTTTTGGATCCTCATCAGATTGCACCTGTAGAGAACTTGATGGTGAAGATTTTCCTTCTTCATCACCCGGTGCTTCCTCCTTAGTCCTCTTTCTTCCTCGGGTCTTTGCTCCAGCACCGCCCTGAGCAGCAGGTTTCCTCCCATGCTTTGCAACAGGAGCATCAGATTTGCTCTCTTTAGGATCTCCCTTCGAACCATCAGTCAGGGCACCAAAAATTTCCTTTGCCTCCCCATCATCATGAGTCTTTGATGAGGAATTACCAGCATCAACCTTCAGACGTTTGGGACTCCTTGTGGGCGACTTTGTTCGTGAAGTCTGCCCGTTGCCATTCACTCTTGCTTCGTCAGACACAGGATCAGCAGTTTCATTGTCAGAATCATCTTCACTTAACACCTCATTTGGATCCTCATCCTCTTCATCACTTGACTCCTCAGTTGGATCCACCTTCTCTTCCTTTTCATTCTGAGCTTTTAGTGACTCGATCATATCCTTTATCTCTGTATTCACCTGTTAGGTTAATCCCACAAGATACAGTAAACAAATTTGCCAAGGAGTTAACACTTCAATAAGGTAATGTTTCATTCATTTCTGAGAAGATAAAAGAGGAAAATCAAAAGAACATTCTACCTACAAGCAGTCTATTATTTCAGGATTAATCAAAAGCAGATCATACTGTCACTTCCATCTTCTCATCAATCAGAAAGGGGGAAAATGAAAGGAAAAATAATCTTACATTCCCATGAAACAAAAAGAAAAAGGCCCAAGTAACAACAAACCTGAGGATTCTTCAGAAAATCAGAGATATCCATCGGGCAGGCAGGGCATTTCATCACATTCTTTTGGGCTCGGAGAGACCGTCCACCTCTGCTTCTTTCTGTCACAAAACTCTTGCCAACAAAAGCACCTTCTAAGCATGACTTGCAAAAGTGATGAACACAAGGTGTGGTTACTGGTGCAGTCATCACCTCCCGACAAATTTGGCAGCTGAATTCTGCAGACAAAGACAAATATACATTAGCATGAAATGATATAACCTGTTGGCAGAGTTTAGATTAATTTTAAGTCTGTACCAATATTTTGCTTTCGAAGTATCTCCAACCTCCTTACCAAATCCATAACAGCAGTCCAAGTAGTTTCCAATTTTGATTACGTGTCAGACCAAAGGAAGATAAAATAATACTGATTTGAGTGTAGTCAAGGGGGGAGAGAGAGAGAGAGAAAGAGAGAGACCTTTCAAGAGCTTCTGTCGTACAGTCATTTTTTGTGCTTTCTTGATTGCTTTCGTTGTCTTCCTTTGAGCTTCAGGACAGAATGCTAGAATAGGTTTTTTGCTGGGAGGTGGTTGCTTCATCCATGTCCAGCGACCATCTTTTTCCTGATAACATTGTACAGCATAGTTTAGAAAATCTCCTATAACAATATCAGAGCGCAATGACAAACTCTTAGGTATTCAGTGACTACACTCTATCCAGGTGCATTATGTTCCCCAAAAGACTGAAAAGCAGTAAAACAAAACATTCCAAATCCAGTTTTAAAAAATAGAATAACTTACATCAAAGTCCCAAGATGGGCTTTCTTTCCTCACTGTTATATCTTTTGCTGCCTTCAGCTCAGGAATATCAGGTAAAGGTCTAGGTCGATCCCCATGCTCATCACTGCAGTTCAAGTTGGAAAGAAATAGTAAAGAGGTCTACAGAAGAGGGCATGAATAAAAGAAACTAAATCAAACCTCGTCCATGGCGCTGGTTCATTATCACATCTGACAAAAAGATACCGGCAGACTTTGAACCCCTAGATAAACAAAAACACTATCAGTAAATCTTTTCAGGAAAGTATAGAAACCCATGAAGCGATGCCATCATTTGGGATAGCACATATTTACCTGGACTCCAACCTTAAGCCAACATTTTTCTATTCTGTAGCATCCATCATACCGAACACCTTTATCAGCAGGGGCATATGAGGAACGCTTCTCCTTGTGAGACCTAATTACCAATTCGAAGGCAACATATACAAAAAATTAATCATGATGCAGAACACCCAGATATTAGAAATCTTGAACACATTATGCTCAAGGGAAATTATTGTAACAAAATTTAAACTGATAGTCTTCACATGGTATATCTAACTACAAATGTACAAAAGACATAAATAGAACAATAAGTTGTGGATATTAGAGAGGGAGTTTGGAACATTGCAATTACCTTACCACCCGCACAGGATAACCTTTCAGGCAACTGAGTCGGAGAGCCTTGTTATATTTGTCAAATGTCTGGTCAAAAGACTGCTCCTTGTTTGTTCGCTTATTACCGCTCAAATCCCTTCCACCACTGCAATATATATCCATGTAAACAAGGCAGCAAATATACATAAAGTAAAAAAATCAATTTTTTTTTGAAGAGAGATGGAATAGAAGGCGCAGTTTAAGTGGTCAATCCAATGACAAACCTTCCAGTATATAAGAACCACTCTCCATGATCCTCATCATCAAGGTAGCCTCCTGAAAGCACAACTGACTGTGCACCATGATCAGACTGCCCAGCTATACCAGCAACATGGGGAAAATGTGCACCCCATTGTCTACATTCAAGCCTATCCTCCCAGCACTCACCAACCAGAACACCTTGATTTCTCTCTGGATCATTTTCAGCAGGAATGGGTCCAAAGTGATCTGCTGGAATCGTGACAAATATCTTGCCACTTGAAGCATTAGCTTTTCCAGTCTTCTGTGCACGTTCTGTAGTGAATGCCTTGTCCGGCCTGTCTTGATTTTGTACATAATGATAAACCCGAGCAGGCCCCCCGTTTGCATTTGCTTTTGACAACTTAGCCGTACGTATGCAAGATACAAGTGAAGAGTTGATTCGGGGGTTACTTGCCATCTTGGGAGGAATTTGACCACGGCATTTTCCACAAATACGCTTCCCTTGTCCAACCCATTTCTGGAAGCACTTCAGGCAAAAATTGTGTCCACATGGTGTCTGGATTTAAGAGCACACAACATGCCATTATTAACATAATCTATCTATATCAGTACAGCAACCTACTAACAATCCTCCAACACCTCAGAAGCAAGGTCACCAACAATGTGAAAGCACGCTAAATTCAAAGCCTGAAACACGAAATATCTCAAAAGCCAAAATTTTCCAATCCATTTACCTATTCAAGGAGTTTCCTAGTTTACTCATAACTGTTGGACTGATCACCTTAAACATAGGCTAATACATGAACATGGTAAACTATGTGGACCAACAAAACTATCAATGCATCCAATCAATAAGATTAAATACAAATGATAAATTAATTAGAATATTAGTAAACTAAACAATGTAGATAATCATAAACCCTGTAAAGACATGAATATGCAGATGATGTAATAGGATTGAAAACTCAGATGCAAACAATTAAAGAAATTAACCAATTTACACACACACAAAGACAAAAAGGGTAAAGCGTCATCAAAGGAAGGTGATGGGACCACAAAACCCGAAATTCAGGATCAGAGTGAACAAAAAGCAAAGAAAACAAGGGGTGCGTTACCAAACCAACCAACCATTAATTTTTTTGGGTGAAACCATAAAGAAATTTTTAAATGGGAACACCAAAAGCTGAAAAATATCGAAGAACACTGTATTAAATCCACTAATCAATTATACGTCTGGGTTTATTTAAGAACCCAACTAAACCTGTTGAAGAAGTTGAAGAGATTATATGATTACAATTAATGAATCAGGACTCTCACCCACCATCATAAATAGTTAAAAATCTTATCTTTGAAGCAAAAAATCCAACTTTGTTTGAGAAAAAAGTAATCACAAGCAAATAGAATTATATAAATAAATTTAAAAATTAAATTAATACCAACTAATACCCAGAAAAATTAAAGATTGATGAACTCTGAAAACAGAATTTCCATGGAAGAAAAACAGAAATGCATTCAAGAAACAGGGGGAGAATGTGAGGGCAAAACGACAACAAATTTCAAAAAAATCAACGCAAAACGGTATTCCCAAAAAAATACAGGCACAGAAGAACCAAACCTGCACTATCACCATCCAAATACGCCAACATCTTAAAGCATTAAAAAAAAATCACAAAAAAAAGTTAAAAATTCGAAATAAATTAATCAAAAAAGGAAGAAGACCAACCGTAACAGGCCTATCCGGTAACTGCATACAGAAGACGCAGTTGAAAATCCCACCGAGCACATCCAAGACGTCCTTCGCCCCCTTCTTCTCCTCCTCCACCGTCGCCTTCCCGCTCATCAGCTCCTGCCTCCTCCTCGCCTTCTCCTGCTCCGTCAGGGTCGCGTCGTTCTCGATCTCCCGGATCGCCGCCACCAGACCGCCGTCCACGCCGGCGTTCACGGCGGGGACGTGCGCCGGAGCGTCGCCGGAGATTGATGTGCAGTCGGGGCACTCCCACTGGAGAGTGGCGGCCAGGGACTCGGGCTTGGCCAAGAGGCAGGCAGCGTGCCAGGGGGTCACGCAGGTCTTGCAGGTGAGCTTCTCGGCGTCAGTCGGAGTCACCTTGCAGAGCATGCAGACGCCGTCTCCGTCGCAGGGAAGCTGGCTAACTTGCGCCATTGAGGGGTGCGCACGATAACAGGGCGGAGAAAGAGAGTAAGGACAATGTGGAGTGAAAGGCGTTGAGTGAGTGGTGGAATCGGAAACGACTCAGACTTTATAGGGGTGAGATTTTTGGGCGACGGCGGGTTTATTGAAATTTTTTGGAAAGGTTTTGAAATTTGGGAGGTAATCGGGTGTGCCGCAGTGTATCTGAAGTCCCTGTGTTGACGAAATTTGAGTGGTCCACGTAAGGGGGAGTTAACGGAAAGGGTTTTGGTTGATGGGTTTTGAAATTTTGGTGCCAAATGCCTATCCCGCTTTTGACTCGCTTTTCGAACGTTGCGTGTGCCTCATTTGTCTGATCGTGGCCACATCGGTTTTGCCGTTTCTGGCCGTATGCAATGATAAAATACAATTTTCCTTTTACTCCACAAAATAAAGGGGTAGTGTTGTCTTCTTCAATTTATTCAATTAGATGGTCGAAAATTACTAAAAATATATAAGAGATAAAAATAAATTACCTTTTACAAAAATAAAATAAGAATTACAATTAGATTAGTATAGGGTAGTGCTAAGCTGCTAGATACAAATCTATTTTTACTTTTCACACAGTCATCTCAATGTTGACTATCGATATCGAATGAATTGAATAAAATAAATAACCAAAAGTTAGCAAGAGTGCATGGAAAGTAAAAGCAATTGTGTGAATAACATTATTCTTATCCTTAGTATGTGATATTTTAGTGTTGGAATGACAACTCTACCCATCATGATTTCTAATAACAAAAACTAGACTCTTTTTGTCCACTCGAACGATAGAGAAACCTAGGCCTTTAACTTTTTTTATAGCATTTTAGGTTTTTAGGTCCGTAGCTAATTACCATGACAAAAAAATACACAAGTTCAATTTACATATATGAATTTTTGTTGGTATTATTAAGTGAGTTGGTGTAGCATACATATCATTATTGACGTGTTTAAGAAACAAAATGCATACTAAATCAGCACATGAACAACGAAGATGTGTAATTGAGAATAGTTCACATAACAGTGACGTGTGTTAGATATTCTAGTAACGTAAGTAGGTTAAATATGATAGATCTTTAGTTCAAGAAGAATTGTTTATAGTAGGTAGTGGATACAACTAAGCATGATATTGGTCGATTCCGAATTTCTTTATGTAACAAAGCATGACAAGTCTGCAGTTATCGCGAATGATTAGGGTTGCTGATGAACTATTTGAATACATGTCTGTTATGGTATATGTCATTATCTCCTGAGAAATCACAAGTTTGCAATTATTGTAAATAAATAGGGTTGTTTATGAACTCTGGTCGAACTAAAGAGTACGTAACTGTTATGGCATATCAATATTTTTCAAAAACAATAAGTTTGCAGTTATTAGCAATGATTACGGTTGCTTACAAACTTTAATCGAATTAAGGGTGGTATTATCCATTGTCTCGAATGATTAAGGGTGGTATTATCTATACACTTCTTTTTACCGTTATACACACTTCTCAATTTTCAATTGTCAAATTGAATGATTCAAATATGATCAAATGATTGAAATTAATAGGGTATGTTTGGGAGGTAAAAAAGGTGTGCGAATAACGCCCCCCATGATTACTAGTTTCCAGCAAGCTATAGTTGAACTAATTGAATTACTTGTTTTCTAGTTTGTAATTATCGTTAATGATTAGTGGTTGCTTACAACGCTTGTCGAAGTAACTGAATACTTGTTTGTTATGGCATATATCATCATATCCCAAAGAACAAAAAATTTGTAATTATCGCTAATGATTAGTGAATGTTTACAACCTCTTGTCAAAAAAACTAAATATCTGATTTCAATGGTATGTGACGTTATCTTTCAATCCAAAATGTATATTCGCTACCTGACTTTGATATCACGAGGAAACAAGTTGTGATCTTTTCAGTTAAAAAGTAAAAATGTAAGAGAAAACATATGATGAATTTTGCAACACATAACAAAACAACCTTTACATGATTAGATTTAATCTTTAGGTATGGGTACAAAGTTCTTGAGCAATAAAAGGAAAATAAAGGGAATTATTTTTGAAATGGCACGGTAGTAGTTACGAAGTTTAGACATGGGCATTATTGGAAATCAAATGTGCATATTATTTTTCATTATCTGCTAGTAAATTATTTCTTGTGGAAAAGCTTAATGCCTCACCAAAAAGGTCTAGATTTTTATATCCAAAAAGTGGCATTGAAATCCCTGAATCTACGCGGCAATTAATGCTGGTCAGTTGGTTGATATTTTACCATTTTTTAAATACTAAAAAGGTATTTTACCATTTTTAAATTGATAGAAAATATAAAAAAAAATTAAATTTAATAATGCTAGTCGTATGCCCACACACGGAATTAAGTGGATTATTTTTTATAAAAAATATTTATATCACTTTGTGTTGTACAATTTGAAAAACCTTCTCAAGTTGTTATTTTTAAATATGGTGTTGTTTAGAGGTTTGTAAAAAACAATAAAATACTTTTATTTTTATTTTTCGTTTAGTTTTGATGAGAGGGTTTGAATAGTAATTTTATGAAGTTTTAGTTGACAAACAAAATTTTATTAATAGGTAGTTTATATATTTTGAAAATCTACCTTTTGCATCCACATGTATATCCATCGTTATTTATTGCCACCACGTAAAAAAATACATATTATATATTTCTAATAAACAGTTTTTTTTCAAGTAAAGAAGTATATATTATATATTTTCAAATAAAAAAAAAACTCTTTATTTGAAAATCTATCTATTAATATATTTTATTAATAGGTAGTTTAATTTGTTTCCCTAATGCATGACCATACAACATTTGTAAATATTTTCCTTGTCGAAAATAACCGCAAATCCAAGAACTCATGCAACCATGCCATGGATAAAATTTTCATTGTGATCAGAGTACGGGTGGCACAATACATCACGTGTTCTTATATAAGTGGTGAAATTTTTTATTTTTTTAATTATTAATTTTTAACATAGATATCTTATCATTTGTATAGTGACTCGTGGTGTACCACTCTATGTTCCGATCACACTGAAAAATCTCTCCATGCCATGAAGAGAAAGATTTACTTATCAAATCTAGGTAACTTCTTCCTTTTTTGTTTTTGTTTTTTATTTCTAATTTATTATTTATCCAAGTTTTCATTAGTAAACCTTTTTTTTATTTATAGGAAAACTAATAAAAATAGCTTGAAAACATTGAATTTTAACGATAAGGACAAAATAAAGGGTAAAGTGAATAGTACCATAATTGATTTTTTAATGTAAAAATTTGATTTTTCGTTAAAGTAAACAATACCATAAGTTTTTCGTTAAAGTTTTATTTATTTATTTTTTCAACATAGCATTATTGATGTTTAGTTGTACTATTTCTCTCCTATTGTAAGTTTTATAGGCCCGTGAATGACATGTTTTACATCAAATTAGTATATGATTAGCCATTGCGTAGCTTACCTAAACACCTCATTCTTTAGTGTAAATATTTTGCAAATGTTATGTAGTATTTAAAAAAGAAAATTTCTTCTTATTCGGGTTCATAACCAAATTAGAAGTCCGAGGAAGCTCGTAGGTTGAGAACAATGCTAAATTTTTCCCCTTGTAAAATAGTGCGATTATACAAGGTGATGAATATCAATTCTAAAATACAAAAAGATTATTGAAGGAGTGCTACACAAGTATTATGATGATATTTTAGAAATGTTAAAAGTGTTTATGAATTTAAAAATGTATTAGAAGTTTTATTTGGAATGAGCAACTGCTATACATTTCTTTCAAGAAGTCTTCAAGTAAAGAAGTACATATTATATATTTCTAATAAAGAGTTTTTTTTTAAGGTATTTTCAAACACTCTTATTATTAAAAATAGTCTTACAAGAGAGAAGTAATCCAAATTTACTTGATACATGTAAGTTGAACTTTTTTTTATACGAATTAAAACTCACATTATACATCGAAGAGTGAATCGTGAAGTTTTCCTCTGCATCAAATCTGCAAACAAAGATTAATGGAAACAAAAGGAACAAAGCAAACATGAGTTGGTAAAGGCAATGCAAAAGTCCAGCAGCAGCATAAAGAATCACATGACAATTCTCATAATTAATAAAGATATAATGGCTATCCTATCATCAATGTTGGTAATTATTTAAACGTCACGCGATCAGAGATATATAACAAAAAAATTCAACCAATTGTATGATAAAATATCTCGCAAAAAAAGACATACCACAATCTTTAGCAGTATGGTACAATCTCTTCTCCATCATCAATGGTGGGTATTATATAAAAATATACATGTTGGAATTACCTTTCTAAGTCCAACATTAATTTCTTAATCCAAGTTTAAATTCGTATCTATCTAAAACTCTAAATTACGTGACGAGAAAAACCATAAAAAAAATACACAAACAATTGTATGATAGAATCTCTCGCAAAAAGACATACCAAAATCCTTCAACAGCAAGGAAGATATTTCCACGTGAGAATTCTCAAGATCAATAAACTAATAGTCCTACTCCCTATAAACCTAGGGAATCGGTGGGTTTGATCCACGCACCCCCCCACTCCGGCACTCCGCCATCATCAAATGGTGGGGATTATATAAAAATATTCATGTCAGAATATAAAATTGCCATCCCCAACATTTTTAATCCAAAAGCTCTTAAATCACACCACAGCAGCACCAAAGTTTGTCTGGTTCTCTATCATCATGTCTCCTAAATCCCCTGGCCTGACCTACTAAAAGCTCTAAACAGACAAAAGCAGCACACACATATTTTCTTGCTTTATGCATGCCCAATGGCCAAGTGCAAATCCCAGCCATTGATTTGTTTTTTGGTAAGCAATCCTAGCCATTGATTTGATGCTGAAACCAACAGGAAAATCCATACCTTCAAGCGCGACGCATTTTCGGAGAGCTGATTTGCTTGAGCTTGAGAGAAGCAGCTCGCTGAATTGTTGCCGAAGGAGATGAGCCCAAGGGAATCCGAGCATCCGAACGCGTTGTATTTGACCGCAGTGAATCCGTAGAAGTTACTGCTGCTGGTTTTACCTTGGTTGATTTTTGGCGCTTTTTATTTGGCTCAAAGGAAAGAAGCTCTTTGGGTCCAAATGGGCTCTGTGGTGTGTGGTACTCTCTCTTCTTTTCCAGTATCTCCCACAGCAGCACCTCATCGTTTGCTTTTTCCTTCTCCATGCTCAAAAACTTCACATCAAGATAAACAGAGGGGCAATGTCACAGTGTTTTGCTTGATCTTGAAAATTAGGGATAAGGGTATTCAAATTGCTAACAAAGACGTGTGGATGGCAGTGAAATGCTAACAAAGGGCATGCCCAAAACATCCTTCGACTAATTATATGAAGTAGTTATATGATGTAGTTGTTGATACGTACTTATTACATCAATTATTATGACTAAATGGTGCGCCAATTCTATAATTATGCAATCAAAGACATACGGTAATGAATATGATCAATCATTCTAGCATTCTTCCCAGTTATCCAATCTAAATGACGAAAATGTGTAATTCGTTAAGCAATTAACTGGATTAGCTAACACTTTCTAGAGTGGCATTCGTCATGCTTCACGTCTCTTAACTGGAGCTGCAATATTATTCTGGCATAATTTTCCAATGCTATTAAATTGGACGACAAAAATGCAGAATTTCATTAAGCAATTAACCAAATTAGATAACGTTTTCTGATATGGCAATGGTCATGGTTCACTTCTCTTAGTAAGAACAGTGTTACAAGAATACATACATCCAGTATTGAATCTACAAACAACCAGTCAAATGGAAAGAAAGAGAAGGGTGATTACCTTCTGTTGGGCAGCAGGCTTCACTTTGGTGGATGCCTTATGAGGCTCAGGCAAAAACTTGAGGCACTCCTTCAACTTGCACTCATTGTTCTCTGCTTCCCGGAGCCTACTCAAAGCCTCAACTCTCTTAGCCTCTGCAACCGCGGCCCTACTCCTCGCTGCCTCCATCTCAACCCTCGCCTCTCCCGCTTCCATAGCCATCTCCTTCACCAACCCCACCAACCTTACGCAACTCCCCTCACTCAAATCAGCCTTAACCCCCTCCACGTACTCCACCATCGGATCGCACATCTGCTCACCCAAATCCACCAGAAGATCATCCACATCGGTCTCTACTGACCCCAGCACGGCGCCCACTTCGTCAAACACCGCCCGGAGGAGCTTCAGGATTGCAATCTGGAAGGTCCGGTGGTCAACGCGGTCAACGGAGGATAGATAATCGACGGCTCTGCCGAAGAACTTCTGGATGTAGAGACGGCGGTGAGTGAGGGTTTTGACCATGTGGCTCTGGCGAGCGTTGACTTGAGTCTCGATTTGCTTCAGGATTCCGACCAGTTGAACCAGCTGATCTTTTTGCTTCTCCATCACGAGCCTCCCTGCCACGGCGGCTTTAGCGGCGTAGATTTCTTCCTTCGCTGAACGGCGGTTCCGATCCGATGATCCGAATTCCCCCGAGTCGGATCCAAAATTCTGCAAATAATTTAAGCTATAGACCTCTCATTCAGATTTATTAGAAAATGGCGATTCGATTGTTTGGGAATTGAAACCTGATGCAGAGAATCGGTGTCTGTCTGGATGATGATGGTGGAGAACCGGCCCTCCATCGACATCTCCGCCGTCTTCAGACCTACAAGCTTCATCAACGGAATTGCGAGCGATGCGAAGACTTCTTCGGCCTCCATCATTACACATAGCAATTTAATTCCATTAAATTCAGAAATAGGTGCGAAAGTTTTGAAAACTGGGGAGAGAAATTAGGTAGGTGGATACTTGGAGGAGACCGATTCGGATCTGAGATTTGAGATCGTGGAATGCGATCTTCATCTGTTCGTGATCGCACGTGAATCTTCTGAATTTCGATCGGAGCTGCGGCGTCGCCGTCCCAGATGATCTCCGATGACTAACCATGTTTTGGCGGGAATCTTCGCACTGAAATGAATTGCTTTTGCGGCTTTTGAATTTAAGCCACTGTTTTGGTGTTTACCAAACGGGCAGTCGTTTGTCTCTATTGAAGTAAGTAGGCCTGTAATAAAGATCAAGGCCCGATTGACTGACACGAGTTCAGCCTTATTCTTTGGACCGTGAGCCGGCCCAGCTCAATCTCGGAATCGGGTTTTATTCTGCTCCTTTCAAAATGAATTGGATAATAGATTTTCGGTTCACAATAATTAGCAAATTTAAATCAATTTATTCTCATACCTGTTAGTGTAAATACATTATCATATAAAAACATTATATTTAAAATTAGAATAAATTTAGAGAGAGAAGGTGCGACAACATATAGATGGTTCAAATATTTTTTTATGTATATCGTGCGGTCCTTCTAGGTTTCATAATCTTACAAGGAATACAATAGTACATCGGTCTAGTCCATGTCTAACACTACTTCTAGATTACACAATCACGCTTTGATGTAAATGGCTTACAACACCAGTTCTGTTTGTAAAATCAAAAAGCAATCGTATCAATGCAGAAGCAATTAATGAAGTTGTCTTGTCAGACACGTATGAAAGAACACATTGATTTATGGATGATGCTTAAAAGAGATTGTTACACCAAAACCTTGCCAGGAGAAAGTATGAATAAATGCGTATGTGTCAATTCTTGAGTCTTGAGAGCGTAATAAGGCTATAGAAATAAACTCACAAAAGGTATGACCATCTCCATGTAGATGCCACATTAAAACATTGCCATGTAACAAAAATCTAACTTGAAATGTTCATGATCAAAGGAAAAAAAAAGTGCATTAAGATTAAGTAAGCATACGTTGGGATACTCTATCTGATTTCGACTCAACTCCTTTTGAAACTACATACATTATAAATTTGATAATTTACGCAATCCAATACCGTGAACAAGCTTCCACAAAGCGGGCTTTGGCAGACTTGATGAAGAGATCTACTAGGTTCAGTAGGTTGTGTTAGGTTAAATGAAGAATCACTTGTAGTTTATTAATTGAAAAGATTGAAATTTTACGAAAGTCTTGAGCATAGAGTCTTGTGCCTTTATCTGTAATGATTGGAAAGGGCAACCTCAATTTTGTCGTTGAGGTGGACTGGGGAGATCGATCTTTCCCTTTCACTCGTAATAATAATAAAAAAAATGATTATCATTATCATTATCTTTGTGGCAAATTGCAAAGAACAATACTTGGCTGCTAAAAATTCAGCCGTCATTCCTGCTTTCACCAATTAGATTTGAATACGTGTCTAATTTGTATTTATAATTTCAATTATTTGGACATGTGTCCAAATCTAATTGGATAAAAGTAGGAGTGGTTGTTGAATTTTCAACAGCCAAGTGTTGTTCGATTGCAAAAACTTTTATAATTGCTAGCTTTTTTAAATAGTAGATCATAACAGGATCCTAAAATATTGATAAAAATTTGTTCTAGGCTTCTAGCCTACTACATAAAATTCACTCCTTAGTTTGCTCAAACTCTCTCTGCAGAGCTGGTTTATCAGTTATATTGAAGCGCATAACGTTTGCTCAATAGGGCAGGTGATCACCGCCGCCGGAGGCAGAGCTAGAGGCAGTGGCGTTGTTGCGCTCGGCGTGACAAAGCTGACGAAGCTTCGTGGGAACATACCAAATAGAGAGACGGCAATGGGAATTGAAGATGGCATCAATGTCCCAGCCTTGGCCTGCTGCAATGGCCACAAGAGGCTTGTAACATGCCTGCCGCCAAGCCCCGACATTTTCGCCTCTCTCCTTGAAACCTCTCCTCAGCGCATTCGATGCCTCCTCATCCAAGCAATGCAGGGCGTAGCAGTGCACGTAGTGCCGCATCTTTGGCTTGTTGATGTAGCTTGCCCCTGCCTTTTTGGCATACCTAAACACTTGGTTTGTCACCTGCATATATAATATGTAGAGTAAACAAATGCAAAACGAAATTATACATTTTGTTAAATCCGGTCAGATTATAATTGCGTACATTTTTCTTAACACGTATTTGATTACATCATAATCGAATCATCAGACTCAAATCATTAGTAGAATAAAATTTGGACTAAATACTAAGCTATTTACCCGAAACACGTTTTTAATCCATGTAGCTTTCACAAAGACCTGCGTTTAATTTCATCTAATTTAGTCCATGTAGATTGCAAATTGTTCCAACTCGAGGACACCCCTCAACCTCAACTTTCGTTATGTGCACGGTACACAAAAGGGTAAAACTGACAGACTTCATACAAGAATTCAACAAAATTTGACCGGTGCCATTGAATTGCAGTAATTTGCGAATTGTAGGGACCAATGTCGATGCTACTTGCAATACATGAACGAAATCAGGCCTACGTAGAAACTATATAACTAAAATTGCTATGAACGCGACAATATAATATTTATGTTGAGTTCGATTGAAAGATATAGATTTGTGGTGAAATTTAATACGGCCTACTAGCCTTTAATTGTACTACAGGAAATGGGCCCACAGATCAATGACTAACATGATGAAGTTACTGTTAGTTTGCACAGTAGAAATCAGCGTACGTAAAAGGGAGAAGGGTAAACTTCGTACCTTGGTGGGACATTTTTCACCGCGCTCCTTGGCAATGTTCTGGACCTGGATCAAGAAATCGCGGCATTGCTCGTAGAGATGGAAGAGGTAATCGAGGCCGTTCTTTTTGCCACGCGCCACCTCCCCAGGCTCCGTCACAATGAACGGGTGCTCCCTCTGTCTCTCTCCCAGCATTCCCCCTCCTCCGCCGTTCCCATACCCAGTCATGTCGTCCATGTCGTTGTCGTCCTCGTCGTCCACACCCTCGTTATTATGACGCCCTCCAGCACTACAATTTTTAAATGGCCCCTTCTTCATCCTCCGCTGCTTCTTCCGCCTCTCCCCTGCCGTCGCAACCTCCCACGTCGCCCCTCCTCCGCTCCCCACCATCTCCTTCTCTTGTTGCACCGGCTCCTCCGACAGCCCTGCACATCCCATGCACCACGTATCATATATATCCCAATCCACATATAACAACTTAGTGCTCTAGTATCAAAGTCTATCGTAATTATTTTCACACAATATGACATGTTATGTTACGAAATATAAAACAATGGTTTCGATTTTTTCATGCACTCGATCGAGCATGTTATATTACGCCAAAAGTAATGTTTTACAACCTATTTTTCTCCTTAATCATGAATCATACTTTTCTTTGGGATTTTTTTTTTTTTTTGAAATGTTATTATATATATAGTTTCAATTTATCCAATGAACTAAAATTTTAAACGATTTGTCATATTAACTTTATGAGATTATTAATTTATCATTTTACCCTAACACCGTTATATTTCTCACAAAAAATAAGCCATGTGCCTCATGACTTGTGTTCATGGTTATGAGTTATGACTTTTGACCTCCTTTTTCACAGTTTCTTTACTTCTACATAGTACAAACCCTTAAATTTGGCTAGTTAATAAACATGTTGTGTTCGTTTGAAAAACTTATATTGAACTACCAAAAAAAATACATTAGAGTCACTAACATGAGTTGTAGCTAATTGCAAACTTTAAGAATTCACATGGTCAACTATGTCCTTAAAAAAACGCGGCCAATCATGGTCAAGATTTCTGAGAGACCCAAAGTGTAATTAAAGGTAATTTAGACATCCAAAAATACAAATTTTGCCAAGTCAAATTTAATTATGAATTTTGTTTAATTGGAGTCTAATCATTGGGTTTTTGTTAGAAAAATTTACCATGATAAGTTTTAGTTAAAGAAAATTAAATTCCAAAAGGTCTACTCATATTTTCAGTTCTTTTTATCACCCATTGGAAGATCTTATATTGTCACACTATTAATTTACATTTAAAATAAAGTTATATCAAAATGTAATCAAACCCTAGGTTAACTCACAAACCCTACTACAATTAATCTAAGACACAAAGGTAAAGAATATTCATGTAAATGATTACCAAAAAAAAAAAAAAACAGAATATTCATGTAAATAGGTATAGTACCTTCTTGGGAGAGAGCATCAAGGGCATTGGTAGTGGTATCACCAGAGACAGGGTTGCGCCGCCGAGAATCCTCCTCATCAAGGCGGCGACGCTCGGCTCTGACGGCAGCTTTGATACCATACCTCTCCCCAACAAGCAACTCCCAGCGGAATATCTGAGAGAGGCTGCTCATCATGTCATCAAGCTCATCATCCTTCATGTCCAAGAGGGTCTTCACAGTAAACCCAAGCTCCGCTATCTTTGCCGCCGTGTAGTATCTGACCCCATATGCCTGGAACAAATCCTCAAGCCCTCCAAGTCCAAGCTCACCTGGCGGCCGCAAAGTACAACCAGCCGCCGCAGCAGCAGCTGCCGCCGCTGGTGGCACGGCTGCTTCCAGCTGAACCCGGTTCGTCGGCACAACCATGCCTCGTAGGCCCCACTTGAACAAGTTCGCAGAGAAGGCATCCGGATCCATATTTTCCACAACTCCACACAGCACAATGTGAACGGAGACTATTTTCTGGGGGAGCTTGTAGTGTTCTGTTCCCATAAAAGCAAGACGATTTTTGTTCATACTTCCGAAACTACCCTTGTGTTTTGTACAAGTGTTTCCCGAAGTACTAAGAAACCGGGGTTCGTATACTTGTATTCAAACTTGACAATTCCAAACCCAACCAAATAATAACTATCATATTGAAGGTCCATCCAGTTGGTCCCACTACCCAATGAGCTTTTAACTTGTTATGTCTCTTAGCTCTAGCCTATGAAGATCTATGCATGTCTGTGATAGATTTGAGTTGAAATTTAAGGTTGGATTTTTGTTCTGGTCGAACTTAAGCTTGGATTCTACATGGTCATGCTAGTAATTTTAGTAGCGGCATTACATGGTGGGACATGTAAAACAAGTTATTCAAAAGTTCGTACAATTTTTATGGAGTCATTCTACCATAAACCCCAACGAGTAAAGCTGAATGAAGTGGAGTTTGTGAGAGAGAATGGACCAAGAAAGGGTTTGAGTTTTCTTATTGAAATTTTTCTTTAAGTGTTTACCAAACACCTTTTTGAGATCAGTTTTTTTTATACCTACTTTTTATAAAAACACATCAGTACCAAACCAATACTTAGACTTTAGGGTAAAAGTTAAGTATTTTTAATATATTTCAAGGTAGCCTATACGCCAGTGTTTTTTGTCATTAAATCTTTGGTCAAAAAACTACGAGCCAGATTTAGAGGATAAAAATTATGATATATCTTATAGTAAGTTTTGGGGAAAAAAAAAAAAAAAATATATATATATATATATATATTCACCTATAAAGAGGAATGAATCCTTTTGTGAAAGGACCAAGGAGAGCCAAATCTCCTCAAAGTGCTAGTAGGAAGTAACTTGTCCAACATTTCTTTGCTTGCTTGTTGTTGTCTAGCTACTTGTCTGCTTTAGCCTCCTACTTAACAACATCCAAATGTCCAAAATATGTGACATGATTCAAACACACAAATATTTTTAAGGGGACTTTTTTAAAAGTGAGACATTTCACATATTCATTTTATGTTTTTAACACAATATTTATAATATTAGTATGAGAATTAATGTTAAAAGATCTTGACAAATATGGATTGAGTGTGGGAAATTAGTTATGGCAAAAAAAAAACGAAAACCCTAATTTTGGTCAAATGGAATGTTAAGATTAGGATTGGTGTTTGTGTAATACATGGTTATTTTTACCATCGCATCATCATCAGATCCATCACACGCGTCGGTCGATCTAGGGCTGCGTGACACACACAACCACCGTATCTCTGTTGAGATTCTTGAACCTTTCATTGCTCCACCAGGCCAAGCATGCATGGAGGTCATAACCGTAATTTCATAACACGTACACATTGTATTATATGGTTCACTGTTTCCATGGCAGAAATGAAATTAATAATTTGGCAGGGCAAGTACAAGAGTTGGGCAGCTACTTCAGAACTGAAAGGCTGCTTTTGTACTTTCAATGCCCCATCAAAGCGGGGTCACGATCAGGTGTAGCTCCGCCTACCTATTCCCCTTCCCCATCTCGACCCGTGGCCTGACGAATACGATGTTGAAACAATTCCGGACGCGTGTCGCGTGGAGAAGAGGGGATGTGATGGGGCTCAGAGAACACTGCCAGCTGGGCTATTACCAGAATAGATTTTTCAGTGTGAACAGTACACGAAATGATACATTACGTGACATTATATAAATGGTGGAATATATGTGCTGAAATGTTAATAATTTAAAAAATAAAAATTTTCACCACTTTTATTAAAACACATGATGTATTATTTGTGTTCCTATCACGATGAAATTTTTTTCTACTACTGATGAATTGATGAATGATGAAGCGTGATGTAACAGAGGAGAGAAATTAGAAATTTACGATCGGCATTAACAAGATGAATCCGGATCCTTATTGGATTTTTTTTTTGTCAGATATCAGAAATTCGTGAGTTATATTAGTTTATCGTATATCGTGTAATTTAATTATTTTAAATATTTTTATTTAAAATTAAATATAAATAGTATTTGACAAAAAATAACCACACAATGTACGATGAGCGGACACGATTTACAGAACTTCAGATCCTCACCAAAAGAATCCGAAAAGAATCCCGTTGGTAACAAGATACTGCCTCTATCAACTTTTGAGAATAATATTAAGAGTTATGCTAGGAAGTCAAAATTTTAAACTAAATTTGTAAATTAAATGATATTTCATCAATAAAAAATAAACACATTAATCAACACGTAAGTAATAATCTAATCACCTACAACCACATTACTTTGTTAGTAAATTTAATTTAAAAAAATTAGTATTTCTAACATTATAATATATATTTTTGGGCAACAGAAGGTAGTTGGATGGGACGGGCCATTGTAGGGTTGACACGTAGTGTACGGTGGTTCTGGGATGACACCGAAAGAAAGCAGTGACTCAGGCTGTCAGGCTCTGGAGGAGGAGCGCTCCTTCTCACATTGAGTCATTAACAGTACTCTTCCTTTTACCTCACCTTACCCACCATTTTTATTCTTTTTAAATTTATTTATGTTTTATATTTTTCCTCATAGTTTTTATTCACCAATTTTTTGAACAACGGATGTTATTTACACAAATTAAAAAAATTTTAACCTAGAAATAGTTTTTCTACTTCAATCATTCTAGGTTAAATCATTAGGCCAAAATTATTAAAGAACGAATTTATGATGATTTTTTTCTTTAAGTAACTTTTTTTTTAAACTAAAAAATTATGTAGACTATCATAACTTAATTTTATGAAGATTTTAACAAAAAAATATTTAGATTATGATAAATATAGAAAAATCACTAAACCGACACTATGAAAAAATAACGAAACACATGAAAGAATTTTTTTAATGATTTTACATGTTCTAGTTGAATTTGATCATATTAGGTCTAACTGTTGGATTCAATGATTTTATAATATACAATGAAAAAAAATACACGTATATAGTGAGTCAGTGCACTAACCTAGTTGGGGAGGGGGGGTTAAATTTGCCCCAAAAACTCATTTTTGGTTAAAACTCATATTTGGCCCAAGGATTGAAGCAAGTTGGAGTAGGTTTAAAACCTAAAATTTGAGTTTTACTCCAAATGTTAAAGTAGGTTTAAAAGAGGGGGGGGGGGGGGGTGGGCTAAGTCTCACAATGGCTAGCAATAATGTGATTCAAATTTACATTTAACAAGAATCGAGCATAAGACTTCTCCCTTACAAATGAAGAGAAATACACTAGACCGTAATACTAAGTGTCATTTCACCATTCTTTTATTTCACATGATTTTAAAGATCCAAGACACTACTCATTAGATATGATTACATCTTCATTTATCGGCAATTTCAAGTATAACACGTTATATGATTTGAAAATTATTCAAGTATAACATTTGATGTTAACGTAATTATTTTTGCACTAAACTCTATATTTGAATCAAAACTTCGATGCAATAGTCTGATAATATTTTTTTTTCACTTATAAGTGAGAGGTCTTATATTCGATTCTTACTAAACACAAATTTATACCAAATTTTTATGACTAACTTCTTGCGAGACTTAATTCATTTTGCACATCTTCTAAATAATTAATATCACATGTATTTAACAATCTGAAATGCGATGCATGTATGATGTAACCACATTTAAATTTTTTGGAGATTGATTACTGGTCAACTTAATTTGCCCATTTATTCTCAGATTTTTGTACCAATTTATTTAAACAATAATTCTTTATGACTTTATTTTAAAAAGAATTTTTTATTTCAGCAATATTTTATTTTAACATAATTTGAACTATAGGAAGGTTCTTATGTTTTAATGAATGTCATTATTTCAATAACAAAATATTTACATATTAGCATAATTAAATTAAGTTTCTAAAATATATTAATTTAGTGTTGGAAACGTTGCATTTGATATATATATATATATGTATGTATATTTATGGTTATACTTTGTATCATATTTTTATTTTTAGTTTATACCCAATTTTAATTTGCAACCCTTTTTTAAATTTGTACTACATTTCTTTTTAGTTTTAAGTTGTACCCATATATTAACTTCTTGTTGTGCCCTTTTCTTTAAATGATTAGTCTAGTTTTTTTTTTTTTTTTTTTTTTTTTTAATTCTTTATTTGTACGCATAATTTATTCATAATGTACCCATTATTCTTTATAAATGTACCACTTTTTTATATGTAAAATGTATCCTTTTTTTTGTGTGTAAATGTACCCCTTTTTTAATGTAAAATGAACCCAATTTATTAATGTAAAATCTATAAATGTACCCCTTTCTCAATTTGAAATGTACCCTTATTTAAAAATATAAAATAAAACATTTTATTTTGTGATAAACTAGAAAATCTGATAATTAAGACAAATTATCAATTTTTGTAAGATTATGGGAAGAAATTAATACTAAAATTTAATATTTTGTCTTTCAATCAAAGTATTTAAATTAATAAAATTTAAGTCTAAGATTTTGGTATAATAAAATTTCAATCAAAATAATGTATCCATATGAATTTTTGGGTATATTACTATATAGCTTATTTACAATTTTTTAATACCATGGATACATTCATTTGCTATTTATGATTTCATATTATTACATTGTTTTTATTCATTTGTTCAATAAAAAATTTGAAAACTTTTTATTATGGCCGTTTCATATTATTACATTGTAATTTAATGAGGGACTTTAAATATAGGATTTATACGCCACATATATATTATAAATCTCATAAATGTTAAACGTATAGAAATATACATATTAATATTGATATAATGAGGTTTTCATAGTCATGGGACTTTGATAAAAAATTAAATACTATTAAAATTTTAGTTAAAGAGTGATAGTAATTAGGGATCGAATCTAAAGTCTTCATTTTTTAATTATCTCTCACAAGTAAATTTGGGTTCCAATAGAACCTGCCCCACGACGACAGATGGATGAGCCCTAGCCCATTCCATTATTATTCAACTAGAAATAGAGATAAATGGACCCAGTAATCCACTTTAATTTTTGCTCATCTATATTGTTTTCTACAAAATTCTGTGAATTGTATTAAGCTAGTGATTTCACATGCTCGTTTTCTCCTGATGCGTTAATCTTTAATTTATTTAATTCATAAGTTAAGAAAGAATAGAGAAGGGTATGAGGAGAGAAGTTAAATGTACAATATTCCACTTCGATCTTGTAATTTAATTTGTCTCGATTTACTAATTTAGACTATGTAATTTATTAATTGTTACAATTCCAAGATGTGTACTCAAAGAAATTATAGCACACGAAATTCACGCAGTTTTATATTTTAACACCTCCAAAAAGCTTCTAACAAATTGAGCAGAGTTGAACATTATTTTAAATTTCAAGTTTAAACACAATCATATGTTGTAGAGCAGATTTATATGTATATTATCAATACATTTGCAAACTTAATGAGATTTGTGCAGAAGCATGAGTTTTAATTTGTTCACTTTTCCTCTTGGCATGGTTCTTCAATTTGTCATCCTAGACGGGAACCAACGGCAGTTTGCCTCCGTATATCTTGGGAAGCTGGCTCGCATCAATCTCTTCGAGCAGAGATGATTTCAGCATTTTGTTTTCGACGAATACTATCTGCACAGAGAAGCGAGATAATCTGAATTCTGAAGCATGAAATGCTGTATACAATCATGCTAAATAACATCTTGTGCAGATTGCTAATTTTACCTTCTTCTTGGTTTTGTTGTCGATAAAAGGGTAAACGATTTTCCAAACCCTCATGAATATGAGAGGCGCATGGACGATGTACATCTTCCCTAGCCTTTCGGGATAGTAGTCCTGCAACGATTAGTAGACAGTTATGGATGCTATGGGACAATTTTTATCCTTCTGGTATATTTTTGTTTTCACTTTCGCTGTAGAAGTTATTTATATATTAGACGACTAGCAAGTTTGTTTAATCTTGTACATAGAAAAGTAATGCTAAGCAGCAGAACAGATACCTGCAAAATTGAAAGAGCTCCAAGGTAACCTTGAAGGTCGCTGTTTGAATATCCCCAGCCTTCGAGATCTCCTATGGCAATGAACTTCTCCTGTCCTAGCGGAATCCTGACACATGAAGTTCAATTCAGCACATAAAACATATCGTCTATGGACTATGCATGTTTCGCACATTGCATATCCTTGCGCTCTTACATTACATAGCTTTGCAATGGCCAAAAGAAAAAGAAATCGCTTAGGAACATGGTTGAGTGACAGAAAAACTTACTTAGCACATATCTTGTCGAGACCATAGACTACAAAACCTGTACATACAAAAATATACAACTTTTAGATTTGGAAGACTCGTCATATTTCTTCTGAGCCATAGGAAATGTTACTTATTGTATGAAGATTTCGAAAAAAATGTGGAAACGTACGCTTGAATTCCTTGAGGCTGTTTTGAAAGTGTCTATATCCAAGGATAACTGCTATGGGGCATCCATTCTTGTCTGATCCCGGTAAAAACATATTGTTCTGTGCAATTTGGTTTGGAATCTCGGAAGCAGAAATAGAACCTTTAGGAACAAAATCGCGTCTCCATTTCAATTACTTGAGGACCATTGCAGATGCCTGCTCTATATCCAAATTGCAAGCACGCAGGACCCTTCTTATCGTCGGATCATCCACTTCCTGCACACAATTACAGACCGCATTCCCAAAATCAGCTATGCAATCCACTATGCAAACTATAGAATACAAGATCAATGCGCCCGAAGATCAGCACAGGCAAAGAAAGCATGACATGGTTCAAGTAAATCAAGCCATCCTTCCAAGGAAAGGAATAATAATTTCTAATTTACCGGTGCCTTCAATTTTTGGCTTTGTACTCAACCTTATTGTGAGAAGTGATTAACTCACTAGTCAATCACGTTATAAACCAAAAACTATCTATATATTAATTTCATTTTTGAAATTAGAACTACTGTTTTCACCCTTTTTTGCAAGACTTCGTGATTCTTACTAATTAAAAAATATGCAAGTATTGTTTTCACTGGTAAGACAGCACCTTGGACGATGGATCTTTGCCTTCGACGAATTCTCTCACACGACGAATTCTCACCAGTGTCACTGCTTCTTCTGCTTCATCTTTCATGGTTTCCTTGCACTCCATCTCAGACACTACCTGCATGCCCTCGAGCATAAATAAATAGCTAGCAAATAGTTCTGCTGAGAAATATTCACGAGTTTTATAGCTCAGAGGAAAATTGGGACTAAACGCAAGGAAATCTGAGAAAAACTCAGAGGAAAGCTGAGTTGAATGATGAAGGAAAAAAAAAAAAGAGGAAGGATAAACCGGAAAAAAAAAAAAAAAGCAAGCAGGAAAGGGGGGGAGGGGGGAGAGGCTGCTGTGGATGGCGTAGGAAGAATGGGAAATGGCTAGGAGGAGGAAAGGTGAGAATGCCGCTAGCCCAAGCCTTCGCAAGGGCCAGCAATGCGATTGCCACTAAGGTATTATTTTCTCTGTGCTGGAAAATCACCAGCAAACTTAACTTTCTTTTAAACGAACTATTTGTTCAATCGCTATAATTGCTATATGGATGGTAGCAACTATTTTCCTTTTTGTTTTGATCATCAGAACAATTTATCTTTTAAAATAGGCTTTATAGCCAAAATAGTCCCTGAGATTTGCATAACACATCACTTTGGTCACTGAGATTGAAAATCAATAGAAATAGTCCATGAGATTGTCCACCATCCATTATTTTGATCATTCCATTAAAAACTCCGTTAAGTGTCCCGGAGCTCTTGGCCGGAAGTTTGGACAATTTTCAAAGCTTCGTAACTCAATCATTTCTTAACCAAATTCGAGCCATAATATATCAAAATGAAGATAGGAAAAGTGTAGAACAAGATTATACCTATTTGGAAGTCCAATGGTTGCCGGAGATAACCGGAAGATAGCCTAAAAGGTGACTGGTCCGCGAAAAAATTGGAAAACTTGCCGAAAACTGGATAAATTTTAAATGTTCATAACTTCTTCAATACTCAACGAAATTGAGTGATTTAAAAATGAATATCATACTTCTCAATGAGAAGAAGATAATGGTACCTTTCTCGATGGTTAATTCGCCGTGATTTAGCTGGAAAATGGCTCGAAATTTGCTAACTCAAGACTAATAAACCATTTTCGAGTTGTTTTTCAGCCAAACCACGACGAGTTAGCTATCAAGAAAGGTGCCATTCTCTTCTCCTCATTGAGAAGTATGATTTTTGTTTTTGAATCACTCGATGTCGTTGAGTATTGAAGAAGTTATGAATGTTTAAATTTTACCCAGTTTCCGGCGAGTTTTCCAGTTTTCCCGTGGATTAGTCACCTTTCAGGCTATTTTTCGGCTATCTCCAGCAACCGCTGGACTTCCAAATAGGTATAATCTTGTTCTACACTTTCCTATCTTCATTTTGATATAATATGAGTCGAATTTGGTTAAGAAACGATTAAGTTACGAAGTTTTGAAAATTGCCCAAACTTTCGGCCAAGAGCTTTGAGACACTTAACGGAGTTTTTAACTGAAGGACTAAAATAATGGATGGTGGAAAATCTCAGGGACCATTTTGGCTAAAAAGCCTTTAAAATATAGATTAATTTATAAAAAATTATACATGTGCAAAAATCACCATATTAGAAATCACTAAATAGACGATCCTAATTGTTTTTCTATTAGAAAATGCATATCATATTGATAATCAAACGCGCACACGATTTTCGAATTAGTTAAATTGTTTTTGCAGAAATAATTATTGAAGGCTAGCGAAGAAAGTAAAACTTTCCGAGATTGTCATACAACATTGGAGATTGGGGAGTAAAATGGAGAGAACATAGAGGGAGAAGGTACAACATGGAGGTAGCTAAGGCCAACTCCAACCGAATGGTCCAGATGGCCAGAGGGCCGAAAATAGCTTGAAAATCGTCTCCAATAGGGGGCTAGGCCAGATGGCTTGTTGGCCCCACGGATTTGAAAAGGCCAAAGGGCCAGAGGGCTGGCCCAATCCAGCCAACCTTGGGCTGGGCTAGAAATTCTAGCATTCCTGTTGGATATAACCGACATGAATTCTAGGCCAAATTTCAAATGCAACGGCTAGCTGATGTCAGCTAGCCGTTATTTTTTTATTTATTTCTTTTACATTTTTTTTTAAAATTTTTTTTGCACAATTTTTTTCCTATAACTTCTATTTTTTTTCTATAACTTCCTATAACTTCTATTTTACAAAATTCGTTTTATATTTTTTCTAAATTATATTTTTTTTCCTATAATTTCTATTTTACAAAATTTGAATTTAATTTAAGTTGTTGTTTTTAAATAATAAATTATGTTGGAGTTTTTTTTACAGTACTTAACTATTGGATTTGAATTTGAATTTAAGTTGTAGTTTTTAAATAATAAATTATGTTTGGTCCTATGACCCTTTGACCTTCGGTTGGAGATGGTTTTTTGTGACAAAGCTAAAACGAGCCCTATGACCCTTTGGCCATCGGTTGGAGATGGAGGCAAATATGACCCTGTATTGTTCATTAAAATATTAAGGTTATGATATGATTTAATTTGGTCTAGGTTTCATTGTCTTGTAGACAAAAGATTGTTTTGATTTAATTTCGAGTATTGTTCCTTTGTAATCCTATAAATACCTCCTTATGAAGAAAAATAAAGTTCTAAAGTTGTTATTTGAGAACTGTGAATTGTAGAGAATTCTAAATTTATCCTAAACCCTTTATTTTCAAATTGGTATCATAGCAGAATTCGATTCTTGGTTGAACTTTGTCGAGAGCGCTTCCATGTGGGTGCACGAAACTAATTTTCTTCATGCACCCACATACTATGAGCCTGGAGTTAAAAATTATCTACAATTGTTAGAAGAAGATAAGTTTCCTTTGCCATCAAGAAGAAAAAAGTTATGCTGTCGCGGCCTGGGGGAAAAGAGAAAAAAAAATATTTGGCATGATAGGATCCGTTTCTTTTCATGGAGCCTTATGTGCTTTATTTTATTTTTCTTCTTAATTTAGTTTAGTTATGAGTTTGAGGAAGGGGAAAAAAAAAAAAAAGAAAAACAAGAAGAAGAATGAAAATAGAATTGCAGGAAAAAAGAGATTTGGTGGTTGAGGCTTTTGAAAATAGGAGTTGGTTTTAGTTGGTTCCACAATATCAAGAAATTTATTTATTGGGCTTTCGAAAAATGACGTTAGTTCCAATTGAGCGTTCGAGAAGATTAGTGTTAGTTTCAGTTGGGCTTTTGAAAAGAGACGTTAGTTCCAAGGATTATGATTTGTTAGTCAGGCTTTTGAAAAGAGGCGTTTGTTCTAGTTGGGCGTTAAAAAAGATTGGCGCTAGTTCCAGTTGGGCATTCGAAAAGAAGCGTTAGTTCTAACATATTGTGATTTATTGAGCCTTCAAAAAGATTGTCGTTAGTTTTGTGGCTCACTTAATGCATGGTCCCATGTGATGGGAGGTGTTGAATTTACAAAGTTTCAAATTAGATCTTATTTCCTTCTCGGCAAACTCATGATTTCACATCATGAGTTTTTTTTTCTTTTATTTATTTTTTGTCGAAAGGTAGATATTATTAAATTTGAATAGAAACGTTAATATCTGATGCCACAATGTTAAACAGCCATTCTGGCTTGAGAGAGTCCCAGGTATGGGAGCCCCCGACACGAGATGCAAATGAAGCCACTAGATGTGCGTTGAAAAATAAAAAGGAAAGTATTTCGGGGATATGATTTAGTTAGTAATTTTATATGATTTAATTAGGGTTTGGATATGATTTGATTTGGTGTAAGTTTCCTTGTCTTGTAGGCAAATGATTGTTTTGATTTATTTTCTAATATTGCTCAATTTTAATCTTATAAATACTTCCTTATGGAGAAGAATAAAGTATTGAAGTTGTTATTTGAGAATTATGAGATGGTAGAAAATTTTAAATTTATTATAAACCCTGTATATTCAACTAGTGAAAAATGAATCAGGAAAAGTTTATAGCAAGATTAAAAAATGTACTCCATGATCATTATGAAGGTAATGACACTTTTCAAGTAACAATTTGCAAATCCCTCTCCTTTGAAATGGTCATGAAAAGCTTTTATAATCGCCCCTCTGATATTTTGTGATCTTTTGGACAAATGATTTCTTACATTAGTTTATCTAAATTATAAAGCTGAGAATTCAAATTTAAAGGAATACTGTTCTAGCAGTATTTAGTTAAACTCTTTAAGTCCACCCTTTTTTTCAGTTACGAAATTACATCGGTCTCTTTTCTTTTCTACTTGCTGGTAAAAAGTAAAAACTTTGAAACGACTTCCAATTTATTTCATTGACCAAAAAGGAATAATTTGGTAAATTTTGGTGAATCACGAATCAGAAAAGAGCAGGTTGGGAGGCTTGGTCTTCTGGTGTCGGTGACTGAGATGGACTTGCCATCGAACCTCCATGGACGCTGAATAAAATACACATCAAACAACCCAGAAGAGATCTTATTGTCCTTGTTTCTTCAACCCCAAATTGTTACTATTTTTTTCTTCATTTTCCCTGTCAATTTCCTCTCTGCTGCTGAAGCCAAAAGCCAGAGTCTTTGGAGTCGGAAAATAAAGCTCAACAATTTTGAACGAATCATCCAACCAATCCACCTTTCGACGTCCCAACCACCACCTTTACCAGATTGCTAAAGAACCCATCTGCCTTCTTGGGGTCATATCCTTCAGGACCCTTCCACTTTTGCTGGGTTGCTGATTTTGTAGCTGAAGAAAGAGAAGGATTGGGGAAAAAAATATGAGAATTTGGAAGCTGGGTTTTGCTGGGTTTCTTGTTGCTGCCTTTGTGGTGGGGTTTGGTTCAGGGGAGCAGGCCCGCACTGAGAGAATTTCAGGTAGGGGACAGAAAGACTATTTTTTTCGATTTGCATTATTTGATTGCTCTTGGCTTTTTGCCATTTTTCGGTTTCGAATTTCATCTTGCTGCCTTTAACAGCTACCTGGGTTTTGATCACTTGAAGTTTTGGTTTTGAATCTTTTGATTGATGGAGTGTTCGTAGGTTTGGTACATTTTATGGATCTGTTATCTAAATTTGATGTTCAATTGGACATATGGAATGTTGGATGTTGATGTAGTTCTTATCATTGTTAATTTCCACGTTGTTCTTAATTTTGATTTGACAATAATGAGGTTAGTCTCGGAGACGAGTTTAGTTTTGATCCGCCAATAATCGAAGTTATATACGTAGTAAATGCTGGGTTTTTTTAGTTGGAGTTGTAGCTCCCAGAAGGGCGGCAAATTCATAATAATGCCATTGTGACGATGTTGATGAACTCCAAGGACCAAGAATTATGCGGTTTTGATCCTTTTGGATTTGTTGGATTTGGTCTTTAGAAGTCTGTCTATTGTATGTAGATTCAGAATCTGCTGAGGAATACAAGTGTATGAGAACTTAAGTATGGTTTGTTTGCACCGAATGTAGGTAGTGCTGGTGATGTTTTGGACGATGACCCAGTAGGAAGGTTGAAAGTTTTTGTGTATGAGCTTCCAAGCAAATACAACAAGAAGATTCTTCAGAAGGATCCCAGATGCCTCAACCATATGTTTGCAGCTGAGATCTTTATGCATCGGTTTCTCCTGTCTAGCCCCGTCCGAACCCTTAATCCTGAAGAAGCAGATTGGTTTTATACTCCTGTTTATACCACTTGTGACCTGACCCCCAATGGCCTTCCTTTGCCTTTTAAGTCACCACGGATGATGAGGAGTGCAATACAACTCATTTCTTCGAATTGGCCTTACTGGAACCGGACAGAAGGTGCTGATCATTTTTTTGTAGTGCCTCATGACTTTGGAGCATGTTTTCATTATCAGGTTAGAAGCTTGGTTTGCTTCTTCTTAATTCTCTCATGGAATTCTGACCGTTCATAATTTGGACCAATTGGAATAATTATGTTAGCTTGTTCTGATATGCCTGTAGAGCTTACTTCTTTCATGATGTAAATTCATGTGTTGTATTTGAGCATGTCAATTATCTGAGTTGGTTCCATGTATAACTATTGCAGGAAGAGAAGGCGATTGAAAGAGGAACTCTTTGCATGCTCCAACGTGCAACTTTGGTTCAGACTTTTGGGCAAAAGAATCATGTTTGCTTGAAAGAGGGCTCAATAACAGTTCCTCCTTATGCTCCTCCACAGAAGATGCAAACCCACCTAATTCCTGAGAAAACTCCTAGGTCCATCTTTGTTTACTTCCGAGGATTATTTTATGATGTGGGAAATGACCCAGAAGGTGGTTATTATGCAAGGTAATACTTCCATAACCTATATGTGAATGTTAACAAAAATGGTGTCTAAGTCTCCCATAGTGTTTGAACGCACAAAATGCATCCTTCCATTGCTGGATGAGAGAGGTTATGCTGTTTTATGAGGTTAAACAACGTGACGGCATTTCATTTTCTAAACTAGAAGTTAACTTCTGATAGCTGTTGAAAATAAGAAATGAGAGTTTGGGGTTCTTTGGTTTGCTAGATAACACTAATATGAAAATAGGTCGGGGCAAGAGGTGGTCTAACTTTTTGTACTTTACAGAGGTGCACGAGCAGCGGTGTGGGAGAACTTCAAAGACAATCCGCTTTTTGACATCTCTACCGAGCACCCCACCACATACTATGAGGACATGCAACGAGCAGTCTTTTGTTTATGCCCTCTCGGCTGGGCTCCTTGGAGTCCAAGATTGGTTGAAGCAGTGATTTTTGGCTGCATTCCTGTTATCATAGCAGACGACATTGTTCTACCCTTTGCCGATGCCATCCCTTGGGAAGAGATTGGCGTGTTTGTAGATGAGAAAGATGTCCCCAACTTGGACACCATACTCACTTCCATCCCACCTGAACTGATACTGAGAAAGCAGAGATTGCTCGCTAACCCTTCAATGAAGCAAGCCATGTTATTCCCACAACCTGCCGAAGCAGGAGATGCTTTCCATCAAGTTCTAAACGGACTTGCGCGCAAGTTGCCGCACGGCCCTGATGTTTTCTTGAAGCCGGGTGAGAAGATCCTGAACTGGACCGCAGGGCCAGTGGGCGACCTGAAACCATGGTAGCCACTCTGACTTTTTACCTCCTCGTCAGCCAAGCCTCCAATTTTACTGTAGTAATTTTGTTATAGTTGAGATGCCGATTTTCATTACTGTAAAAATTTGGATTTCGTGAAAAGGTATCAGATTATTGTACACATTTCTTTTGTAGCGTGACTTGGATTGTTATAATTTCATTGAAAGCATGATGGTGATTGTTCCATCGTTTCATTTGAAGTTTGTGAATCCCACACCAACCAAATACTCGGCTTCATGACTTTGCTGTGCTTACTTGTACAGGTTATTCCGGATTATTTTAATTCTTAACTTCTCGTGCGTTTACAAATAATACCAACGAAATAAATAAATAAACAAATTATTGAATACAAAGAATTGAATTACTTAGGGGACTAGCTGGTTTCATTCTTACGACTTCTTATATTCTTTTAGTTTCAAGTATTCCGAACGAGTAAAGAGAGTTGTCTAGCGGGTTTATTAAAGACTACTTTCTAATAGGGAAAAACGCTTATGATTACGTTTGAAAGAAAAATTTAAGTGTTTTTAGATCATAGAAATATGATTTTTAAATCAAATATACACTTTCAAGTTCTTTTCTATAAAACATTTTTTCAGTAACAGTTTAAACGAGTTGCTCCATTAAGTGATCTATCTCATAAGCACTTTTGTTTTGTTTGTTTCTTTTTATTTTTTGGGTTTAATAAAAACACTTCTAGAAATAGAACTTATGAACATAAGTACTTTTTAAAAAAGCAAACCGGAACGAGCCCAAAAAATAATAAAGAGGAATGCTAGCAATCTTTTCTACTTGCCTCTTCCTACTTAGACCTTCTCACTGAATAGATGTCATGTTAACTTTGTTTACACCTACGTATATGTATTAAATTCCAGATGTCAACCAAATCATTAATATTATTTGTCAAATTTAAATAGGACATAAGTGAAAAGAGAAGAAACAAAACATAGCTAGCATTCCTGAAAAATAAATTAGAATAGCCGAGAGGGTGCTGCTGGTTGTAACTTGTAGTAAGGGAAAGAGATCCTCTTCGGATATTTTCCATCAAGGTCATCGGATCAAGTGATTCGGATTTTCTAAATTTTATCCAACGGCAAAATAAATATCATAACTTTTAAATGATTAAAACAAGTGGACCGTTAGATGAAATTTGAAAGGTTCAGATTATTTAATCCGATGAAATTGATAGAAGAGATCCTTGTAGTAAGTGTTTGGTATGTGGGGATTACCAAGGCCACGCGACACCAACGAGACTCGCACAATTCCAATTCACCTTTTTCGTTCCCACCACGCTCTCTTATCCTCTTCATATCTTCCTCTCATTCCTTCAACTCTACAGTTTCACTCGCTTCCCTGTAGCTCCTACTATCTACAAGACTACAACATGGCCCTGCAACTGCAGGCACCCACGACAAGAAACCGCATAGCGCCCCCGTCTCCGTTAGCAGCTCCGAAGGGCAATGCCGGCCTCCGACAACCATCCGATAGCTTCGCTCTAAAGTCATCCTTCTTTTCTTCATCACACCACCTCTTATTGCTTTCTCCCAAGCAAAAGCCTCTTGCTTCTTCCTCTGCACCCAAGTTCTCCATGCGCGTCGCCTCCAAAGGAGCCTATATTTGTCGCGATTGCGGGTACCATATTATTACAGTTTTTATTCTTGACATGGCGATATTCTAACTATTCTAATCTATGGGGAGCGAGATTCGAATTTGAGTTTTTTTTGCTGTTCTTTAATCTTGATCGTCACGATGATGCAGGTATATATACAACGACAGAACTCCCTTTGAGAAGTTACCTGACAAGTATTTCTGCCCTGGTAAAAATTAAGCACTTCATTTTTTTACACAACCTACATTTCACCATCAAATTTCAAAGCTTTTCATTTGTACAAATGATTAAACTCACGTAAGTAATCTGTGGTTTGCAGTTTGTGGTGCTCCGAAACGGAGGTTTAGGGTATACCAGCCTCCGGTGACCAAAGACGCCAACAAGAAGGATGTCCGGAAGGAACGAAAAGCGCAGTTGCAGAGAGAAGAAGCAATCGGGAAGGCACTGCCTATTGCTATCGTTGTCGGAGTTGTGGCACTTGTTGGATTATACTTCTACATCAACGCCGGCTTTCAGGGATAGATCAGAGTAGCAGATTCTGTAACCTCAAATGTATTGAACACAATCATTTGTATAATTTCTTTCGATTCGTAGAACAAATCTTTCTGTTGAATTTTACTTCCGTCGCGTCAGCAATTGAATGCACAATAAGAACAAAGAGGATCTACGCAAAAAATTGGTGTCTCCGGAAAGTAGGATGAACTCATGGGAATCGATAGTAGCACAGCCGTGAATTCCTTCAAATATCGAATGCAGTAAGCACTCATCAAATAAAAATGCAATCGCACCGCCAACACATACGGATGTATTCCTCAACATGTAAGCAACGTCTGCATGTGCTAGACGGGTTTTCATACACCGGCACAGTGGCAGATACCAAAATTTCGCCTGAAACCTAAACTGCGATATTCAGTAAACGAGAAGAGCGAGAGAAAGATGCAAGCTGATACGAAATACCATTAATAGAGTTGAGCTACAAAAAATTTGAGCATTTACATAGGATGGTTACAGGTATCAAGTGATTATTCTTGCAAAACAAAAGAACCCTCTATTCTTTTCTCCATAGACTGCTGAATAGGAAAATTTAAAGAAGAGAACATGTCGTTGGTACTAGAGGCCGGGGCAGGCTTGAATTCGTACGGACCTTCCTTTGGACCCCAAACCTGTAACAATACAAAGCACTTTGACTTACTCCCGGGAAAACTACCACATTACAGCATCCAGTAAGGGGATTATAGAGTGACTGACTAAGAGGATAAACTGACCTGATTTCCATCACCATCAAATCCCCTATCCCAGGCATGTATCTCATTATTTTTATGAATTGCAAGTTCCAAAGTACAGTACGCTGCTCCATTCTGTAACAAATGGGGAAAAACGATATATCACTGAATAACAGTCATTTGATTCATAGCAGTTTCAACTATCAAGTAACCAACTGTTATCCATGGACTCGTAACAAGGTCTTAACAAAAGGAAAAAATGACCAAGACTAAAAGAATTACCCATAAATTAGGAAAGCTGTCAGGCGGAGTTGAACCTTCATATAAGCAGCGTTTCCCACGCTCACAACGTTTCAGATGAATTGTTGTCAAATGCTCTGCAATGTCCTGCGGACAGAGAGAAGTTTGAATAAAAACATTGAAAGCATATTTATAAATGTTTTCAAATGGTTAAATATCGGACTATCTATTTCCCGGATGAAGTAGCAACTCCAGAGCTTTCTTTAAGTGCTTACTCACAAGCTTGTGCCTGAAGCCTTACAGGCAAGGTTATAATATCAACGGTCCCTGGTAATGACTCCTAAGTTTTCACTAAAAGATCATCTTAGATTACATTTTTAAATAAGATTAATTCACTGAAAGGTTCAATGCTAAAGAAGTTATATCAATGTGAAGTTAGCAAGTTGAAAGTCGTCTATAACCTAAAATTAGTATGTTCTACAAGATAACTATAAACTGCATTTGTAAGCCACAATGATGTGTTTGATACCAGAAAATCTAAAAGCAAGCTAAGATTATGATTTTGATGCGAACAGACTAACCCCGATAACTTCTTCAGGAAGTGGTCGCTGGTCTTTTGAGCGATCGCAGAAATTCTTGTACTCCTCTGCATCTCTGATTGCATATGAGCTTAGCTGCTCATTAATAGAAATTTCAATATATTAGAACCTCACAGAATCCCGAGACACATCTCGCACACTCTAGTTTCATGCTAGTGCATTGAGTAAAAGAGAGCTAGTAACAATTTACTTAGTAAATGCTCTCTGAAATGAGAAGTTCACATACAGATTATCATTACATTAACACGCTCTTCAAACTAAACTGCAAAACGGATTATACACCCACCTCGACATCACATTTCAATTCTTTCGGGCAAGGCTTCACCATATAGAATCTCTGCAACCAGGAAACCCTAACAATTACTCAAAAGAACAAAACAATGGGCAAGTAAGTTTGCCAAGAATTGACATTTGAAGGCATGAACGTACTTGTCGAAACGGCTTCTGAGGAGTCCTCCAAAAAGCCTACCAAAACCCCACAAATTCAAGCTTAAATTCAACCCAAAAAGAACCAAATTTTACAGAAAAAAATTTACTGAATTTTGCATGGAACAATAAGCTTACTTGTTCGAAGTACAAAACATTAGAACCATCCACCATTTCAGCTGCTGGGCAAGTTACCATTCTGCAAGAATATCAAGAAATCATGTAAAATTCAACCACAAAACCCTTCAAACAAAAAAACCCAATTGAATTGAACACGAAAGGAACGAAGAATTGTGGTCCAATTGGGTTTTGGGGACCCACCTGATGTTGAAGTAGTGGTCAGGATCTCTGGCCGCTTGGTCTTTGGAGAACTTCTCGCCGGAGAGAGAACGGGAAACGAGGCGGGCGTGGTCCCACCGGGTGGTGGACTTGGTGAGCCGCTTCAGCAGCAGAGCTCCGCCTATCATCACCAGCGTCTTCACCAGCAGCCCGCGAGCCACGCTCCATCCTCCCGCGGAATCGGAGCTGCCGCTACCCGGCTCCGACCCAATTACCATTTCCTTTATTACAATCTCAATCACGCAGTGTGTTTACTGCTACTGCAACTAGTACCATTTCGATTGAATTCAGCCACACCCCACAAATCTAGGGATAATCCTAAAAACACCTTTTTGTTTTTGCTACTTCTGCATTTCTCTGTATTTGAAATTGAAATGTGAAAATTATAGAACTGGAAATTGATCAAATGGGTTGGGTTGGGTCGGGTGGAATCGCTTTCGGTTCGGTTCATCCAGACCGTTTATCTGGATGCAGTAAAGCTAACATCGGCCGTCGGCTTTGTTTCAAGAGCTTACCAATGATTGCCACGTTGCCGACACCATTCCGTCCAAAGAAATCATTAAGTGACGTAGAAGTTTCATCTTGCAAAATAAATTTGCTCATCATTCTTAAGTAGTTGTAATGAAGATCATTTATTTATTATTATTAAAATTTCAAGATATTTATAGTGAATAAATATAAATATTAAAATTTAAACTCATTCAACGATAATAAATAAGATTCGACAAAAAAAAAAATGATAATAAATAAGAAGATGATCATTACCACTAGTTAAGAACATTTCAACATATATTCTCTTACCAGATAGTTTAGTACGTCATATTTTTGGACTCTCAATCTCAACTATTGTGAGAGAGCTATCCTACTAAAATATCCTTCCAATTTGACACTACTAAATATTAACGGTCTAATTGAATAAATAGTTCTTGTGGTAATAGAGTATTTGGAAAATAGCCCATGTGGTAAAAAAAAAGTTGAATTTAAACCCTCGTGGTAAAATCTGTTAGGAACCAAGCCCAAAATCAAAATTTTCATTAGTTTCTCTGTTAAGTTAGGATTTTAAGTCTCTACATTTAGGCTTTATGCATTTACCTACATTTCGCTACATCTGAGTCATTATGTGCTGTTATGTTTTGTTCCCTTTCATCAGTTGTTGCTTTTATGCATCTTCACCATGTCCCTAGCCCGCCGCTCGACTAGCGGTCTTTTAAAACCTTAGAATTTCTTTGTCGATAATGCACCAGCATCAATAAAATACTATAAGGAGCAAAAAATCAAACTTGAAACCTCAAATGCATAGTTAAATACTCTTAACTAACTAAGCTACAAGCACTTGTTGCTAGTACATTTTCTTACCTACAATGATATTTATATTATGGAGGGTATATCGACAGTCAATTCCTATTCGTTACAAGAACGTTGTTTAAACTGGTTTTATTTGAAAATTTCAAAGGCTACAATTCAACTCCAGAAGCAAAGAACCAAAAGAATAATTCAGTTTTCTAATAACTGCACCATTTGATTACACAATTTATTTCCTTTCATTCATTCTGAAAACGCATGCCAAAGTGTATCGACCATATTATCAATATGTTACATTGTAAAATGAGAACCATACATCTTGGGTTTATTGAATCCGCCGGTGTTTAACTTAAGACTCGGCATTGCAAGTTCTAATTGGCATTTTTCATCGCTAACTGATTACACAAATCAACACACTAATAGAAATTTAACTTGAAAAGGTGATGGCAGAGCTACTGGTTCCCGGTTAAAGGGCCACCCTGGCTTTTCTTTATATCATCCCACCCTCTAACCCATGGCTGGCCAGGTGTTGCTCGTGTCTCGGGAGAGGCATAGCTGTTCAGGTTGTTCATGATCTTGTTGCGCACTGCAGTAAAAACCTACAAAAACAGATCATTTGAATGAAAACGGTGTCTATGGAGAATATAGCAACAAATGGAATTTGAACATTCAGATATCACTTCTCACAGGATTAGTTTGGAGTGCTTCAGGGGGTTGCTCCTGGCCACTTAACCACTTCCACAGATCTGGGTTTTCCTGTAGAAGGGAAAATGATATCAGAATGGCAAATGAAAAATCGAGCAAAAGTTTCTCCCTTGTCATTCGACTTTGGAATTTGCGTAGTATCAATTCTAGAAAAACCGTACATCTTGCCTCCATCCATGCTTACATCAAGTACATGAATAGGGAACTGACCATGCTCTAAGTGCTAAGTTCTGAGGTTAACACGAAACATAGTATTTACTTACACACTCTAAATCTTTGTTACTTCAACTGTTGGATGATGAAAATCCAGGGATTTAAAACATTTTATGTTTCTTGATATTTGATTTCAAGTGCTTGAAAACTCAACCGAAAATGCAAAGCCTCTTTTATTCACAAGTGGAACAACTATTTATTGCCAACATACATCACAAGACTAAGTGAGAAACAGTGAACAAGAAAGCTCTAAATAACTGAAGAAGCTAGCGCCATTACAAATAGTGTGCTGGTCACCCTACTCTTGAAAGCACCACATCCCTATATGTCAGTTAAACGCTCAGATGGATAACAAATATAATTCCGACATCAAATACGGATGACCTTATATACACTGCTAACTTAAGCTGGGAACGACCATGAACAAACACATCTGAGCTGGTGTTGCCTATGCAACACTTTCAGTTAGTCTACGATGACAATTAACATCAACTCACAATAGGGCTGTTACTATACAAGATTTGAGTCTTAGCAGAAAGCCTGTTTAAACTATTTCAGAAACTTATTGGTTAAATTCCAATGAAACAACAACAAATTCGGCAGTGTTTTTTCTTTACTAGTCACAGCATAAACTATCCAGCATTCGAAAGGGCACCGAAAGCAGAAGATTTTAATGATCAAAGTGGTGATAAGAAATTTACCAGGTCAAGGACATCCACAAGAGATTTAATTCCCTGTTCATCCATGGAATGTATATGCTCCTCCACCCACTTCCCCAGAACCAAATCCAGCTCCAAAAACCCTCTCTGCTTGCTCCTGTATATCAATCTGTTCCACAGCCCAAACCAATTCTTGTCTCAGAAGCAACAAAACCAATTATTTTTGGTTATGTATAGAGGTAACTAAGCGACAGAAAACTGAAAACGAAATGGTTATAGAAGAATTAGTGACCTGTTGAACAACCGCCTTTTGCTCTCTTGGTTGGAGAGGTCGATATCCAGATTGCTGCCATTGTTAGCGGAATAAGAACGCTGAACCAAACCGTATCCGAATTGAGGCCTGGAAAATGAAATCACACCCCAACAAAAATCAGGGCCAATTCACTCTACACAGAGCCACCGCCTTTACGAATAGCCATTGCAAATGAGGGAGAAGGGAATACCTGAGACGGGTTTCGGCGGGAGAGATGGAAGCGGTGGATTTGAGAGCTCGGTGGAGGCTGATCAAGCTTTTTCTCAAGCTTCCCATGTTTTCCCTTCTTTTTTCGACTGCGTTCGCAGAAAACAACGGAAGGGGAGAGAGAGTAGAGAAATGATACAATTTGTGGGCTTAAATTAGATCAACAATGAAAAGGGCCTGCCCGCCCCGACGGCATCGTGGCCTTTTTACGTCCATATGCTTGTGAGTTGTGGCATCAATTCAGAAAAGGCAACGTACCTAAAAGGAGACGTTTGGCTTTGATATTTTACTTTCTAAATTATTATGACTAATTTATTGTATAATTTAGGTTAAATTTTCGTTTTTAGATTTAGCAGCATTTGTTTAGACCTTTTTTTTTTCCTTTTTTTTTTGTAATTCTAAATTAAAACTTTTGAACATTTGATTGAAATTTTTTAATAACATTGCTTTTAACTAAAACTATTTACTGCCACTTAGTACTACAATTTAGTGGTATTTCTTTTCATTTGTATGTGAAAGGTCTCATGTTCAAATTTCGCTAAAGATGAACTTGAACCACATTATTGCTACGCTCATCGTAAAGATAAGGCTACATCTTTATAAACTCCTAATTAATTTTTAATTTAAAGCATTTCTAAAATAAAAAATAAAATAAAATTTGAATAAGTTTGTATTCATTAGTTTTTTATAATAAAAAATTCAATTATTTATTAAATTATTTTTTTAGTCATTCATATAATTTTTCAATTTTTTTAATTTTAAATGTGTTTGTATCATACTTGACCAATTCTGAAACTACCAATCCACTGAGAGGTTCATGCTGAGGCACCCCTGCTGAAGCACAAGAGATTCCTTCCGACCAGGAAGCCAATCACGGCACGACACATGTCAACGTTAGAATAAAACTCAAGAGTCACACATCGACCGCGGACAAAAGCTTGAGACTCTCCTCAACTATAAAAGAAGATCATTCTCCTACAATGAATCCCTAATGTCATTATTATACTTAAACTAGTCATTAAAACTCACTAATGATGATTATGCTTGAACCTATTTATTTGTGTAAACCTTTCACTATTAATGAGAACTCCTCTACTCTGTGAACGTAGCTAAACTTAGGGTGAATCACGTACATCTTGTGTTTCCTTCTCTATCTCTATCTCTTTACATATTTATCCTCACTAGTGACCGAAGCAACCAAGTGAAGGTCACAAACTTGACACTTTACATTGTTCCAAAGTCTTCACTGATTTTGTGCATCAATAAAATGTAACTATTCTTAAAATATACCAATTTGTTATATGGAAATGTATCATTTTTTAAATATAAGATGTAACTTTTTTTTTTTATATATATAAAACCCATTCAATTTTTTTTTTCTAATCCATTTTAAACTTATATGTGTAGATTTTTTTCGTTGATTTGAGAATGTATCCGTGTCAAGTTTAATAAAAGAAATTTACTAATACTATTAAGCCTATATTTTTTTTATTTGCGGCTTTGAAGAATGTACCCATGTTTTGGTACAATAATTTTTTTATAATTTTGATGATTGTACCTATGTTTATATATATAAACACAACATCTTGGAGAGTATAATTTATATTTTATTATTTTTAGTCCCACAAATTATGGGTTTTATTTAAAGTCTCAAACAAACAACTAAAAACTTCAAATTTTAATTTAAAAATATAGTAACCTACATAGAAATACATTATTTTATTAATGTCAAGCACTTTGATAAAAAACTGAAAACCAACAAGATTTTAGTAAAAGAACATTGATCGCTAGAGACCACATCTAAAGTCTTACTTTTTAATTTTAATGAAAAGGACATGAGTTATATGCCTAGCATGCTCTAACATATTATGTGCCAACCTTTTTATCACAGCATTTCAAAAACATTCATCGGTTGAACATGCGACACATCATGAAAGATTAGGGGAGAGAAGTGCATGTGGAAAACATAGAAACAAAGTTTTATAAGAAAAGAAAGTCTTCAAAATCGTCACAGAAGAATTTTTCAGTGTTAAGCTCAGAGTAGAAATAAAATTGTTGCCAACATATTTTTTTTCTTTAAAAAAAAACATTAAAAATAGTTATTAAAAATAGAAAATTCCCAGTCCAATAGATAGCTTTTCAGAATAAAAGGAAAGGAGAATTTAAAAACACTATTCCAATCAAGAAAAAAAATATAAAGGTACTAAGACTTTAAAGTCACAAAAAGTATATATTTAGTACCTAGCTATGACAAAGTCATATAGGGTAAGTCATTGGCTTCGCGAACCAATCGTCATACCATTGTCCCATGGTTATCAACCCCATAATTGTTGGTGAGGTTGATACCCAGCCAATCGCTGAGAATTATGGTATGGAAGATAAAAGTGTTGATCATTCTGTGGTGGGAGGATTGCTGGTTGATCCGCTTCAAAACAACCGTCATAACTGTTGGAAATGTGTCCTAAAACCAATCATATGATGATACTTTATGGACATTTTACATGTTAAACTAAACTAGTTTAATATTAAGGGCAAACATTATTGTTTGAGCCGTCTCATATAAATGTTATATGCTTAAACGATAAGTCCAAGGAATATGTGATTGGAAGAATGCGATCTAAAGAAGTTAGATTCATGAGACCATTCTTTCGTTGACACATCCTAAACGTTCCTGATCATAGGATTGTCAATTGGGCATTGACAGTCCGTTAAGATCAGTACGTGCTATGTCTTCTCTCAGGGAGAGTGACTAGTCTCGAGTCATTGGTGTGTGTGACATCAAGACAAGTACGTAGGTGCTCAATAGAGAATGAGTTCACTGAACACGATCAACGAAGAGTTCTCATATTCATGTCACATGAGAACTCATGGTTGGGATAATGCAAATTAGTCTTTTGACCTGAGGCATCACAGTTGTCTTGTGGTTAGGTCCTTAATCTTTGATTATGTCAAAGTCACTCCATCAGGAGGGTGTCCACGGCATCGTTGGGGTTAAGCCACTTAGCCATGGAGGCAAGTGAATGCGCAACAAGGGATCTCTAACCTTCAAACTGTTTGAGGGAGAATACTCTATGATATGATTAAGAATCTTTGGCCAAAGTATGAATGAGATTTAGGAATGTGTTCCAAATCACATTCAAGGTAATCATATAAGCACAAGACTCACATTGGATAGTAGACATGAATAAACTATCAAACCAAACAATGTGGTCAAGAGTATTGTATTAGAGAAAGACCGTATTGCATTTGTAATTCTAAAACTGAATAGGTTCTCCACCTCTTCTGATTAGCTTGGGTAACCATGACATGCTGCTAGGCGTCAACCATGGTTTGTGGAAGCCCTAAAAGTGTATTATCACTAACGGGAGAATTGAAAGTAAGTTTCAATTCACAATCGATTTGAAAGAGTTTGAATCGCCCACTGCCTCGCTAAAAGGAACCTAATGGATCGTACACCGTGTAAGGTAGAGATTGAAGATTCAACGGAGATGAGTAAGAATAATTAAATGGTTTAATTATTTATGGCAAGGATTAATTAATATGATTATTAATCAAACGAATAAGTTCGTTAAAAGACCTCGGGATAGTTTTGGACCTTAAGGCCCAATGGGCTTCGAACGTCAAGTCCATTGACTTAAGTTGTGTGACAACTTAATGAATAATGATTCACAAAGGCCCAAATAGCCCAATGAATACCCTAAGGCCGGCCATTTAGAGAAAGAGTGGGTTTTGGACTTATTTACAAGTTTGCCACTCAAATGAATTAAGGTATAAGTGTGACTTTATAGCCAAAATTCATTAAGGGTTGTTTTTGGGAAAATTGGAGAAACACAAACTCTCCTTTCTCTCTAGAAATGGCCAGCCACCCTTGAGGAAAATATCTAGCAATCTTACTTCATCAAGGTCACTCATTTCTTCTCCAATCTTACCTTGGTGTGGAGACTTAGAGGTTCTCAATTTTGGGAACTTGGAGAAACCTTTTCATCCATCCAAATCTATGGATCTAAGATGCAAGGAATGAAGGCCCTCTCTTTGGGTGATTAGCCTTTGCTTATGCAAAGAGGAATCTACAAAGGTATTGATTTCTCAACTCACTTTGTTTTGAGTTGAGTCTTGGTTCACCTATCTACTAGGCTTTGAAGTTCATGGGTTAAGTTTTGTTTTTGAGTGCATATAAACATGATTCCGCCTTTTAATTGTTAATTGCATGTCTAACTTCCGTGCCCATGGGATTTGTGTTATATCCACCCTGGTTAGAAACTTGTGTTATATCCACCCTGGTTAGAAACTAAGTAAGGTTGATGATTAGGGATTTGATGAGGATATTGATGATTAGAATTTTGAGGAGGAGTACTATGATCATATGAGTTTTGAAGAGGAGTGTGATCATACGAGGTTTGAGGAGGATGATCATATAAGTTTTGAGGAGGATGAGGATACTCGTCGGGGTTTTGAGGAAAAACATCTACTCTATCATAATCATGTCCATTGTCTTGTTGTTCCTGAACTTGATTAACATCATGACTTTGGTTTGAAGCTTTCAATTTCTTAGCCTTGTTAAGCTTCATGTATAATATACCCTACACAAAACCCAGTCATCAAGCTGCAAGAGAGAAAATATTAAGTCAAAACTAAGTGTTGGGAGGAACACAAAATTTTTCCAAGCAAAGAAGTTAAACTCAAATTTATTGTGATTGCCGTTTTTTGACACTCCAAAAGGTCACCATGCACTCCTTTCTAAGTAAAATTTTTCTTGTATTTCGAGTGCATGACGAATGTAGATTGACAATATTAGCTCTTTTACTCTTGTCAAAGAAATAGTAGTTAAAATATCTAAATATATTCAAACCCTCATGTTATTTCTGTCTGCCTTACTGGGAGGAGCTACAACGTTAAATTCATGCATCAGCCAGTCAGACTTATGACCATTGGGAGACTTCCCCTCGTAGAAAACTAGTGATGTCGTAAAACCAACTTTAACCTTTTTTAACATTACATCTTTTTTTAACCCCAGTAACTTTCCAGTATCCATTCCATGCTGCTCGATCTAGACGTGTCCCTTTTGGATACTTTTTATCCCTTGGTGTGAAAAAGTACCACATGTTTTCTTCTTTCCCCATCACGCTAGTGTGTCGCTGCGCATGATCAACAAAATTGTACAGGCTTACAAATTGTAAAAAAACAATAAAATTAACTCTGAGGAATTACAACCTAATATCAAACAAGAAATCATGAGAAAAAGTCACCGTGTCTATCAAATCCAACAAGTGCAAAATCATTGATGTTAGTTAAACTTTATATATATATTGGAACGGTCTAACACTAGTACAAAAACATGTTTGTGCGACGGAGCAAATTTCGTCGCACAAAGTATGTTTTTACGCAACGCAAAACAGGAGGCATCGCACAAATGACTTTTGCGCAAGGAAACTTTGCGCGACGAAGATTGGCGTCGCGCAAAACAGCTTTTCTCAACGTAGGAGTGTAGCTGTAAAAGCTTTTTGTGGTCCACCTATGTAAATATTTTACATTGACAATAGGAATTGTTCATTGTATTCAAATTTCGTTTATAACCGTCGAAAAGTTTTGTCTCGTTACTTGATCTCTGAATGTTTGTTTTTTGTGATTTTTGGCGTATGCGATCTTGAAGTATATACAAACAAGTTAGACGGTTGGATCGTTGAAATTGATTTCGTACAATGCGTATCCCATCAAAACAATAGATTCACTAACACTTGGAGTTTATTTATACTTTCATTAAGTATAACATAAGATTTTGTCGTATCCATTTGTGTAAATATTTTAAATTGACGATTGAATTAGTTCATTGTATTCATATAGGATCAAAGAGTGTAGCTGTAAAAAATAATCAAAATCGGAGTTAAAACTACCATTAAATCATGATTTTTCGTTTATAACTGTCTAAAAGTTTTGTCCTGTTACTTAATCTCTGAATGTTTGTTTTTTGCGATTTTTGGCATATGCGATCTCGAAGCACAAACAAGTTTGATGGTTGGATCATTGAAATTAGTTTTGTACAATGCATATTCCATCAAAATGATAGATTCACTAACACTTAGAGTTTATTTATACTTTCATTAAGTATAACATAAGATTTTGTGGTATCCACTTATGTAAATATTTTAAATTGATGATCGACTTATTTCATTGTATTCATATAGGATCAAAGAGTGTAGCTGTAAAAAAATCATCAAAATCTGAGTTAAAACTACCGTTAAATCGTGATTTTTCGTTTATAACCGTCGAAAAGTTTTGTCACGTTGCTTGATCTCTGAATGTTTGTTTTTTGCAATTTTTGGCGTATGTGATCTCGAAGCATATAAAAACAAGTTTGACGGTTGGATCGTTGAAATTAGTTTCGTACAATGCGTATCCCATCAAGTTCAAAGGTATATATATATATATATATATATATATATATATATATATATATATATTTATTAAGTAAATTTTCAGTAAAATTTATAATACTTTTTTTTAAAAAAAAAAACCTTGTGCGATGCCACAATGTGGTTGTTGCGCAAAAGCACTTTGCGCGAAGTCGAAATGTAAATCTGTGTCGCGCCATTTGTGATAAATTTGGCGGTGCAATAGTTAAAAATAGGTGTTTTTTTTTTAAAAAATTTCCCAAGTTTTTTTTTTTTAAATAGGCACTTTGCACAAAAACCTTCCTCTCTCTCATCTCTCTTACTCGGTCTCTCTCTTCCCGCTGCAGCCGACTTTCCTCCTCAAACTCTCAGTCCCTCAACTCTCTTCCCTCAACTCTTCAACTCTCAATCGTCCTCCTCCTCAAAGTGCTCACCAGCCATCACCGCTGTCGACCAACACAACGGCACCACCAATGATCCTTCTTGACGACATCCCAGAGAACCCAGGCCATTACCCCATTATCCCCGCCGTCAATTCTCTCCTATTCGACAACACCTCCGCCGTCGTGACCACCATCACCCCATCACTATCGTCGAGGACACTGCTACCAGCCAACATCCCTCTAAAATTTAGGTAATTTTGAATTAGGGTTTTGTTATTAATGTGAATTTCTGGTGTAGGGATTTTAGGGTTTTAAAATTAGAATTTGTAGATTAATGATTGTTCTGTTGCCACCATTTAGGGTTTTCTTAAAATTTACAATCAGATTGCTGTGTTTCATGTTCTGTTTTATATACTGTTTCTCCAATGTTTTCGTTCTTCCCATGTATTAATATTGGATTCCTTCATTTTGATTATTAGGCAAAGATTCTTGATATTGAATTCGCCCATCCAATTCACTCAAGATTACCTTTTTAGAGGTTGGTAGTGACAGTCACTGATTTACTCTATGGCTATATTACTAGAGCATGTCTGTGCACATGCATGAATTAACAATATTACTGCATTAATTTGATGAATGTTGTGCCTTTTTCTTGTTCTCTCCCTCGCTCTCTCTCGTTAATTTTGTTAGTTTGTAGCCACTATGTTTAATTGTTTATTGAGGTGGTATCTGGCCAAACCGAATTTTTTATGGACATAAGGGTAGTGTTATTTTTGCATAGGCATACTGATAAATTTTTCTGGTGTTATTTATGTGAGGAGATGGTTGGTGGTGTGGAACTTTTACAGTTATATAGACATACTTTAACTGTTTATCTCCTCTTAGATTGGTTTTCGACTGGAGTTTGTCATCCAAATCTTCTTATTGCATGTAAGGTTTCAGTTGATGGTTTTAGTTTTAGAATTGGATCTCTGCTACTTCTTAGGTTATGATTATTATTCTCCATTGTTTGTTAGAGGGATGCTCTGGTTTTGATGCTCCTGGGACTCATTGGTAGTGGCGAAGTCAGGAATTTTCGGGGGGAGGGGCAGGACTTCAAAGGGTAAAATGTCCTTAAAAATTTAGACAACCAAATAATGGACAATATTAATATCTGCTATAATCCGTACCTATCGAATGACCAAAATGCCCCTAGTGATGGTGTCTTGAATTAACATAGGTTGAGTTGTGATTTTTGGGAAGAGCAAAATGATAAATTTTTTTCATATTTGATATCCATTGATTCTCTACTACACATTTCAAGAATGATCAGGATAAAGCTGCTTTGCCTATTGTTTTCTTCCAGTTTATCAGGAGAAGCCCTTGTTATACATGGTCATTTATTGATTTGAATTCCTTGTATAGTTTGTTGTACAAAACAAATTCTATATGTATTAGTCCTATATATAGTTCTTTTAAATACCAGAGTGCTCCTAAACCTTATATGGCTTAAGATCATAAATTCATGAATTTCATGATAAGAATTGATTAATAAAAAAGTCGAGATAAAAAGAGACAAAAAAATAAAGAGGAATAAAAAGAAAAATTTAGCACAATAATGCCTAAATAATAATAAATTGTTTATTTTTGCTGTTTTTTTTTTTTTTTACTGTTTTACTTAGGGATGCTTTGCTGCACCTTTGCTCTGATTGGAAGTTGAAAAACAAAAGGTCATAGGGAGAGACTGATTGGAACGGGCGAACTGGGGACACGGCGTCCTTTATATATATATATATATATTTTTTTTTTTCCAACATAAACGAAACGGCGCCGTTTCCTTTTAGTTTTTTTTATAATTATTTTACTAGGATCAAAATGACGTTGTTTCGTCTGGAATTTGAAAAAAAAAAAATATATATATATAATAACTCAGCTCTGCTGCGCAGCAGCAGAACCAGAAAAGGACATCAGCAACAACAGAACCAATCGGGTTTTCCGGTGAGGGGAGGGGCTGAACCGCGCTCCATGCATGTTTTTCTGGTGAGGGGAGGGGTGGTCGCCACTCCTTGCCCTCACATGACTTCGTCACTGCTCATTGGAAATGTAGTTGAAACTTAAAGGTATTGTTAACCATCCGAACTGAAAAAGAATGACTACCGGTGAAAGATCAGATGTATATTATTTTTAAATTACGACACAAAATTATTGATGAGCAAATGACCTAATTCATATATGCATAATTTAGCAAGTGGTCTTTTACCATAGTGATAGAAAGATGTTGGGCCTTTGCATGATGACGTGGGTTCAAACCCCATCGATGACTAATCTAACATCTAATCTAACAAAATCTATAATTTGACAGAAATCCTAGAGCATGATGAGAATGATGTGCAAGTTGCACTCCAAGGAATAAAGTATAATTAAACTGTTTTATCTGATAATATATTATTTTTGTGTTTTTTCTTTAATTTACTTATTTTAGTTATTATCTATACTATATATTAAGAAAACCATCATTGTCAAATTTTTGTCACTTTTTTTTTCAATTTTACCCTCACTTTTGATACACACTCTTGACAAAAAGGAGGGAAAAATAGTAATTTTGTACCTTTTGACAAAATAACAATCATATCCCTATTTTTTCTATTTTACCCTCACTTTTGATACACAATATACTACATATTAAGAAAACCCTCATTGTCAACTTTTTGCCACTTTTTTTTTTCCAATGTTGCCCTCACTTTTGATACACACTCTTGACAAAAGGAGGGAAAAATAGTAATTTTGTACCTTTTGACAAAATGACAATCATATCTCTATTTTTCCTATTTTACCTTTACTTTTGATACATAATATTTACATAAAGAAGGCAAAATGGTATTTATGTAATATTAAGAAAAATATGGCAAATCAACGAAGTCAAGAAAAGAAGAAGTGATGGGCCAGGCAGCAATGCTAGGTCCGAGGAAGAGACATGTAGGTTTGAAAAGCATGTCGATCCATCCTGATTAACTGCCCTTATTAAGAGATCACATCATCATTGTCTTATACTATTTTTAAAAATTTTAAAAACTAATCATACTCTTTAATCAAAAACAAAAAAGAAAATGAAATTGTTCACACACAAAGTGTGTGCTCATCTTCTAGTGGTTTTTTTTTATGAAAACATATTTTAGAAAATAAAAAACTTATTAACCATCTACAGTCCGGCTATGTGAGTTAGTGGTTTTTTTTTTTAGATCCCAATGGAAGAAGAGCAATTTTGGGATTATAAAAACTTCACCCTTTTTGTGTCGTCTCTTTATATATATATATATATATATATATATATATATATAGATAAATATAGCACATTTATAAATAATACCTCATTAATAAGAGACTTGTAACTCAACTAGTTATTCGATTTTTACTTTTTCAATATCGCTTATATAAAAAAAGATATACCCACAAAGTTCAATATTGTGGTAAGCTTCATTCATGCCCCATCAAAATTAAATTCTCTTGGAAGCAAGGATTTAGGCATTTACTAGTAGAATATAATTGAAGTAAGAAAAATAGTAGAGCAGGATTTAGAGATTTACTAGTAGAGTATCAAAATTATTTCCCAACATGATACCAAAAATTCTTCAAATGCACATAGAAAAATCACTTGCATTGATAGGTAAAACCCAAACAAAATAAACAGTGGCATAACAATCACTAAGTGAAGACTTCACAACTTAATCCCTAACCCCAATAACTAAACACTATTGGGAACAAAATGGTGCTTTTAAAAATCCCATCTTTCCGATGACACAGAAGCACGTCGCATAAACTTTGTTGACATCAAATACGTTCTAGCATCCAACCTATCCGTCTACACTCTACAGTAAGTTGCTGGCTCTCTTCTTCAACAAAATTCATAAGGTATTCATTCACGGCATATTGCAGTTCGGAAGATGTCGATTACATTAGAATTTTCACTGTCATTAGGGCTGTAACGGATGTAAAGTCCGTAATGAAGCAATTGAACTGTTGCACAAACTTTGTTAGTCTTTAGACAGACTACCTTAGAAGCTTATCTCACGTCTTTCAGCGAAGAACTTCCCCGTTACTGCCAGGTCTGGAAGCAAGGCAAGCCAAACTGCAGTGTCAGCCCCTGCTTCAACTGAAATATTCCCAGCATAACCTGTCATAGCAGTCTTCACCCAACCTGGGCAGTAACAGTTGATATAAATTTTCTGGCCTTCTGGTCTGTCTGATAGCATCTTTGCCATCAGCCTGGTGTAAGTGTTGACTGCAAGTTTTGATACCGAGTAGTCAGTGAACGTTTTAGGCCACCCACCGGATTCCCAAGTGCCATCTTGTACTTGTTGTAGAAAACTGGAAACTGTTTGATCAATCAGTTCCTCAGTGATTGTGTCCAAATTGCTAAATTTCTCTCTCAAACACACATCTTCAATTTTCTGTCAAGAAAAAAAAATGATTAGATCGATATAAAACAAAGCTGTGCAAGTGCATATGGTCGGGGAAAGATGAACAAGTTTCGTTACGCTTCTGATATATTCTCAATAAATATATAGCATCAAATGATATCATGCAATGGAGATTCACATCACGCTAATGATATCCCACAGGGAGAAATCAGAGTTGATTAGAAAACCCGACGGCAGCTGGAAATCTAGCAAGCCTCTCAGAGATGCTTCATCTAGCAGCTAGACACTTACTTTCCTGACCTGTTCCGGCACCAAATCCACCTCATATCATTCACCCATGGTTTCTCAACAGTGTTCCTCAATCCAGCAGCATAACCTGGGCGAACTATAAGGCCTCCTAGGAATTTGATGCCATTGGGACAAACATAAAGGCAGGTTCTCAAACTTCTGGTCAAAAGGGTAACACTCTGCTAGCACCCAGATGAGCACAAACCCTCTTCTTAACTTCTATAACCTGAATCGGTTATTTTGAAATCCATTAAATTTTGGCCTTTTAGAAAACACAACTTATTTCTTTTCAAGCATGCAACCAAAGATCTCACTGCCCAACGAAAAGTAGCGATCTAGCCCATCCCTGAGCACAACATCCTCCAATTTCCCTACCCGCAACATTGATATACATAAAAAGGATGAATTTTTTTATGAATACAAAAGAAAAGATGTAAGAAACCAGGTTACTTACACTCCGCTTGCCATTTATTCTACCCAATCTTGAGCTCACATTAACCATACGAGCTCCAGCGGCTGAAGGTTTCATCAAGGGGATCATTGCTTGAATCATATTTTTGGTGCCATAATAATTTGTAGTAATAACCTGAGATGCATACTCGACAGTATTATCAAAACCCTGATTGAAATTAACAGCTGCATTATTTATCTGCAAGATTGAAAGGGGAGCAAAATAATTGCGTAAAATTAGAACCCGTATGGAAAATGGCAAAGTACAGCTGGGAATGGAATGAAACAGTTTATCTTCAAAGCCCAAAATCTGATCAACTCACCAGAATATCCAACCCACCATAGTTTTGTTTCAACCAGTCACAAAACTCGGTGATGGACGCCGTGTCTAACACATCGAGCTGATGACAAAACACATTGAAACCACCTTCTTGGAAGACCTTAGCCGCTTCAAGCCCCACACTGTGGTCTCTGGATGTGAGTACAACAGTCACCCCTTGTGCCGCAAGCTGCTTCGAAATCTCAAACCCAATCCCCCTGTTACCCCCAGTCACCACCGCAACGGTCTCCGCTGACCACCACCTATACAGTCACACACATGTATGCCCAAATACACAAATCACAATTGGGTTGATCGTTTTGTTGTTCTGAATTCATGAACATGAAGAAATTGCAAAACTAACAAAGATCACAACAGCTAGAGACTAAATTAAGATCATGCATTCCACCATGCACAAAATCACAAATGTGTCTTTTTTTTTTTTTTTTTTTTTTTTGTGTGTTCGATTCACAAACATGAAGAAAACTTGCAAAAATCATAACATCCAATGCACAAATGACAAATCACAACTGGGTTTTTTGTTCAGTTCTGTTTTCAATTACGAACACAAAAAATTGCAAAAATAACAAAGATAACAACAGCTAGAGTCATCATTTTTTACTCTATCAGAAATGGAAATGCGAGGAAAATTAAACGAGCAAAGTAAGAGCAAACCAACCTCTGGTGATCGGAATAAGGAATGGTTCTGAGGAGGGAGATTTCTTGGAGTCTCTTTTCTTTTCTTTCTTTGGCTCTTTCAGATTTTTCCATGTCTGCTCTGCGCTCTGCGTCTTGAGAGAGAGAGAGAGAGATAGAGAGAGATGGAGAGAGATAGAGAGTGAGAGAGCGTGTGTTTTGGTTAGTTTAGCGTCGTTGGAACAGTTTTATCACAGCCGCCGCGGCTCTAGAAGCGACAGGGCTCCGTCATTTGCCACGTTGTTGGTCTTGGTCAAGTGCCTGGCCCGATGTTTCTTCGTCAAAACTCCCGCCATAATTTCGGATCCTTTCTCTCCTCCTAACCATTGCTTCCCATGCAATGGACTTCCAGAACTTGCGATGTGTTGGCCTGACACAAAGGCTTGCAGCCGGATTGGGTTGCGTTGGGCTGACTTGATTTTAATACAATACAATACTTCATTCGTTCCTTTTTCCTTTAACGTAACATTATTTTATGGTTAGTTAAAAAAAAAAAAATAATAATTTAAAGGTATGTTTAGATAAATTCATCTAACTTAAAAATCATTTAGTCATTCAAATGCGGCGAATAAATTGACGGTTCTAATAACATCTAGCATCCTCATGATAAATGATTGATATGTTTTTTTTTTTGGTAAAAGATTAATATGTTTGTTTATTCATATGGATGACTAAGCAGCCTAGAATGAATATTTCTAAAAATAATTTTTAGATGATGATAAAGAGAATGTCAGTTTCGATTATGACGGTTATACAATGGTAAATTAAAAAGGGGAGATAATGTGGGGTGCTTAAGAGACGTCCGATTTAATTATGAAATTGGTTTATAATTACTTTGTACAAAAATTTACAATTAAAAAGTGTATTCAGTTGATACGTTGTTATTATTGAATCAGTATGTCATTAGTATTCGGTTAGTATCTCGTCAGTGTTGGATATCTCGACAGTATTATCATATGTCATCACTACTTGCTCAATATGTTGTTAGTTTTAGCGGTTGAGTTGTTTTATGGAAGTAGCATTTTGAGATTCAAAATCCTCTTTTTTGTCAAGGGAGGGGCCACGGGCCCATCCTGATTACAATGTAAGAAATTTACTTGTAGCCCGAAGCCTACAGTTGTTGCATAACATGAGAAAGAAGATGGATTGTCCTCATGAAAAAGTTGACTCCAACCACATTATCGTCTTCAGATTCTAATAGTTTTTTTGTTTTGTATTTGTAGTTTAATGAAACGGTGAGTTTGCAGATGAGGGTTTTAAAACAATTTTTAATATTATTTCTAAAGCAACCTAATCATATATTATTCGTAGACTTCCTTTTTGCCCTCTTCTATAGTTACCCTCCTCTCTGCCTCCTATTGAGTTGTATTGTGCAATTCTTTTGATTCTCTCTATTGAATTTAATGGGTCTTTCAGTTTTATGAAAATTACTTCAATTACTCATGTTATAAGTTAAAAAAAAAAAAAAAAAAAATCCATACGTTTATGAAAGGCCCTCTGTCACATAACATTCTGACTCTATCAGTGTTCTTTGTCACCCATCCCACCATCCCTTCCTCCATTGCCTCCTCCATTCGACATTGCAATTGCAAAATCATAGTCAAGCTTACTAGCACAATAATTTCCCAACTTTTATATCCATGAGTTGTCATCGCTTCCGATTGATCCCATTTCCAAACTCCATATGAGCAACTAAGAGGCTGTTTGAAAACATTTTTGCTTCTAGTTTTTAATTCTGATTTTTTTTTCATTTTCTCAAAAACTGAAAATCGTTTGGTAGCTATTTTCAGTATAAACCAAAACTTAAACATTGAAAGTCAAATTTTAAAAACTCAAAAAACTAACTTTCATTTTTTGGTTTTTGATTTTCAGTTTTCAAACTGAAGGTGTTACCAAACGAGTTTTCAATTGAAAACCAAATAATTACCAAACAACCTGTTTGGGCCCAAGATATCTTGGGCAGGCCGAGCAGTCATATGTGTTCGGCCCAAGGTAATAACAGATGCTATGGGCCGGATAATAAAACCCGGGCCAGCTGGCAAGGTCAGCCGAATCCTATCTCAAGAGGTCCAGATAAATAGGAAGGATTGAGGAAATCCTGGTGCGACCAGGATTCTCGACCAGCAAGAAATAAAGCCTCAAAGGGAGGAAGATTCAGAATCCCAGTGGGAGTAGGTTTGTTCGAACCAGAATCGAAATGGGACAAGGACTCCCAATCCAAATCAGAGGAGGTTTCAAGGAATGGGGTACTATAAATACACGAGATCATGCAACATTCAGAAGACCTTCAACTCAGCATACAATTGCCCTGCGCAAAACCTCTCAATCACCTTGAGATTTTTCCTTTTCTTTTTCCTGCCGACACACCTTCAGTTTGGATAAACAGCACTGTGGAAGCAACCGGCGAGCACCTTCAGTTTGGATAAACAGCACTGCTGCCGCAGAATCAGCCGACCAAGAAGCATCTTCAGTTTGGATAAACAGCACTGCGTCGAGGCCGACCGATTATCTATCCAAGTCTCGGTCGAGGAAGGTTTTCGAACCTTTGTTGGCAGAGGTCACCTTACTAAGCTTTCTCGGCATAGTTAGGTGTTACGAATTACATTGCTCGGCGTACTGGTTGCCGAGTGGTTTTATGATTGGATACTCACAGGTGAGTTTCAGGGTTCGGCATTCCGACGGCCGAACTACGTTTACCATCAAGACATATATCACGTTCGAGTACCTGTGCCCATACACCTTGGTCTCGATTCGACGTGCTTATACTCTCACGAATATAATCACAGTGACCGAATCGGGCTCGGACGATTTGTGAACTCCGCAGAAGTAGCAGCCTTGTCTTCAGGCTGTAGAACCCAGAGACCGAGAGTGTTCCTTCCTCGGTCGCAATCGCAAGTTAAAGAAGTCAGCAACGCGCTCAAAGCTACATCAACAGATTTTACTCCTCGGCCAGGCTCGGCCGACGAGTTGGCACGCCCCGCATTCGACCGAAGGACGTAGTTAGCTTATTAGTTACTCGGCCTGCGCGCCACGTAGGTTTTGTAATTTTTAGGATCAACATTTTGGCACGCCCAGTGGGACCATTGTGCTAAACCTTCGGAGTTCATGACCATTGAGACACGGTCTACGAAGCAGAAAACAACCATGGGAAAGTCAACAACTGACTTGCCAGTGCAAGGCCTTGGGCAGGATTTGCATTCTACAAAAAATCCGATCATAATTGCGCCGCCCGAGACCACTAGTATAACACGCCGGGAGAGTGAAGTCTGTCTCGGCGGACAACCTTACAACCCCACAGTCCCGAATCAAACAGCTGGAATGTTCATGGAAGGGATTGTAGAAGATTGTGATGACGATGGTGGAGAAGGTTCCGATCCACCAACTAGGACATTCCTTCGGAGACGACTGGATGAACAATATCGTCAGGTCGAGCAGTCGATTGGTCAGAAGATGAATGATTTGCTAGACGCAATACGTAGTAATAGCGATACACAGACCAGAATGCTTGAACTACTAGTCAGTAAAGCTTTCGAAGATGGCCAGGTCGGCCAACCGCGGCAGCTCCCGACGAATGTGCCCATACCAGCCGAGAGAGGGTCCGCTCGGCCACAACCAGTCCCCTTAGAAAGAAGAGGACCAGGGAATAGAGCCGAGGGACCAAGCCAGGGAGAAGAAGTCGCCTCCATAAACGTGACCGAAGTCCAGAGAATGATTGATTCGGCCCTAAAAAAAGGGCCGAAGTTTCCAAAATTCATTCACCCGTACCCGGCTTATGTGGAAAGGTTTGAATACCCACGAGGATTTAAGATCCCCGATTTCAGCCTCTTCGCCGGGGAATCATCATTATCCTCACTAGAACATGTGGCTCGGTTCACAGCGCAGTGTGGGGACGTCAATAGTGATTTTTACAAACTACGACTGTTTAACTTTTCACTGACAGGCTCAGCTTTCGCCTGGTACATTAATCTTCCACCCAACTCCGTGCAGAGTTGGGAAGAGTTGGTCGAAAAGTTCCATGAACAATTTTATCGGCCAGGGATGGAGATGTCCGTATCCTCCTTGGCCAGGATGGCTCAAGCATCTGATGAATCTCCAATGGAATACCTAACAAGGTTTAAATCGGCCAGGAATTGGTGTCGAGTGCCACTCCCCGAAGTAGAATTCGTCAGGATCGCCCTCAACGGATTAGACGTGGAATACAAAAAGAAGTTTCTGGGGGCAAATATTCGAGATATGTACGAACTTGCTCAACACGTCGAACAATATGAGTATCTGCTCCGAGAAGAGAAGATATCAAAGTCACCATCCCGGGGGACGTTGTATAAGAACCCCACGGTGAGCTATGCATCGGCCGAAAGTGAAGACCCTCAGTACGCTAGCGTGGATGCAGCCGAGATAATAATAGACAAACCCTATGTTTGCAAGGCTTTGGCACAAGTAAATACCAAAGACGCCAAAACACGTTTGACCGCCGAGGAAACGGCTAAGTCATCAAAAGTATACACTTTTGATATCACCAAAGCTGACGCAATTTTCGATCAATTATTGGCAGCAAAAATCATCAAGCTTCGGCCGGGGCATACTATCCCTAAGGCCGATGAATTAAAAGGAAAGATATACTGCAAATATCATAATTCTAATAAGCATGCAACCAATAATTGTGTTGTGTTCCGGGACACAATTCAAAGCTGGATTGAAAAAGGAAAGTTGAAATTTCCGGAAAAGATGGCGGTCGACGTTAATCCTTTCCCTTCAACAACGATTGGTATGGTGGATGCTCACCTTCCCAAAAACAAAGGGAAGGCCGAATATGTCCCGGTACAGCATATCCGTCGACCAAATGGTCAAACAAGACTGAAGCTTGATATCTTTTCAAATGCACCACCAACGGAACAATCGGCGCAACCCGCCGATGAGCCGATGACAAGGTCAAAATCCGACGGAACTTGTGGATCGAAGGTGTTATGTGACCATTGTAAAACACCAGTGGAGCCTGGAAGGAAGATATCTTCAACACCACCTGCGGCCCCTACAACATCGTCGACAGGGTTAAGTCCACGGCATCAAGTGTTTGATCGACTCGGCCCACAAGTACGGCCGAAATACCAGACCTCGGTCAGGCGGCGTCTGGATTTCGACGCACCTTTCTACAATGAGGATTATTACTCGCGCAATGCTAATAGTTCGGCCTCACCGGCCAATCGCAAAACTTTCAAACCACCAAGGACAGCGGATCAACGCTGGTACAGTTACAATTCTCCGACTGGTTTGTATACGGCACTGTCCAAATCCCAAAAACGTCGTCGTCAACGGATAGATTGCATGGCTCGGCGACGAGGAGCGCAGGCCAGCCCGGCCAATCAATGGCAACCAAAACAGGCCGTGGAAGATAGTAGCGAACGGCCAACCCCGACTATCATGACCGAGTTAGCCGAAGGGAAGAAAGTAGCGGAGGCTGATTTCGAAACCACCATTGAGGAGGCTGAGAAACGTATTAAGATCCTTCTCCGGCCTGGGGAAACGAGAGCTCGTCTAGAATACTTTACAAAAGAGGCCGAAAGGAAACTTTCTCCGTTACCACCGCGCGAACCGCTTATCAAAATACGGCGCAACTTACACCCTCCGTTCCTTGGTGCATCCATGGAATACATGCGAGAATTTCATAAGAAGTACTCCGCAAATGACTTGTACGGACTCCCCAAGGCATGTCAGGAAGCCCTCGACTTGGCGCTAACTTGCCCTGATGCCGAGCAAATTATCCAGAAAACTTCTGATCCAGCCATTAAAGCTAGGTTTCAACATATCCGGGAGGCTCGGGTCCTTGGTTTTGAGGTCGATCCTTATACAGATATCGACGCCGCCGAATTACCCTTTTCGCTCGAAGACCTTCAGCACTTACGATATCATTTCGAAGTCTTCTCGGCTGTATCGCTCTTCGGCCTCACGGCCGACGAGGAAAAACGGATAGCACGATTGGATACCTATTTAGACACAAGAAACGCCCGTATTGCATATGAAGAACGAGCCCGTGTAACAAAGGACCAACGAAAATCTTCGGCAGTACACATCGCCGAAGGAAATGGCTCACCCGCACTCGATTTGGTTCCCACGTCTCGGATACCGGCTTTTACCGAGGAACTCAAAAGTTTGATCGAAGATTTTCCGACGACTGCTACAGAGGATAGTTCTCCGGAAGACGACGACCATGACCCCATGGGCCCTTCGGTCCTCGAACATATGGAGATCAGTATGGTCCACGTCCTACTGGCTGAATTCCAACCGAGTACCCACCAGTCAAGTTTCTTGGACGGGGACGTAGTTGCCGAGGAAGCAACACAAGTAGACTTCGTCGCAAACGACGACGATAGAGAAAACCAGAGCGGGGACAACCTTAAAGCCGTTTTGGCCGAGCTATTTCCCCGCTCCCCCTCGGTTAATCTCCAACACCTGAAGCCGTTGTACGTCACGGCTCACATCGAAGGATTTCCCATTTCTAAAGTGTTTGTCGACTGTGGAGCCACAGTCAACATTATGCCGATATCCGTCATGAAGGCTTTACGTCGTTCTGATAATGAACTCATTCCATCAGGAATCACTATGAACAGCTTTGTTGGTGACAAATCTCAGACCAAAGGGGTGCTCCCGTTGGAAGTTAGCATTGCCGGCCGTCAACACATGACGGCATTCTTTATCATTGATTCCAAGACCGATTATAACGCATTACTTGGCCGCGACTGGATCCACCAAACCAGTTGCATTCCTTCCTCACTATACCAAGTCCTCATCTTTTGGGATGGCAAATCGGTCGTAGTCCACCCAGCCGATAACCAACCATTTGAAACCAACATGATTCAGGCTCGCTATTATGATGATCACGTCGGCTACATCACCCTCCAAGGCCTTAACGAGGATGGGCGGCCGACGAGAATTTCGGTACAAAAAGTGATTGAGGTCGGCGCTGAGACTGTCCAACAGGATTCGGCGAGACTTGGCTTGGCGAACTTGGTCATCAGTGCCGATGATTGAGCACACCACGCAAGAACGGCGTCAGGCCGCGGTTTCGTCTACAATGGAACGTCTGCTGGCCCATTGGTACGCCATTACCAAGCAACCACATTCTGGCATCAATTTGATCGAATTTCTGGCCGAAGCAGATAACGGCCCCGTTCTATCGTTCGATAAAGTTCAGGCTGCGCCGGCCGAACTCGAAGACCATCGACCTCAAGTCAAGGACCCGTTAGAGGAAGTTAACGTAGGCACGGCCGAGGATCCTCGAACATTATTTATTAGTGCGTTACTCCCACCGTCCATGAAGGTCGAACTCTGTAAGCTACTCCATGAGTTTAAAGATTGCTTTGCGTGGAGTTATCATGAAATGCCTGGCCTCGACCGAAACCTTGTAGAACATGAGCTACGCATCAAGGAGGGGTGTAAGCCTTTTCGACAACCTCCTCGCCGATTTTCAAACGAAGTACAACTCGGCATTAAGGAAGAATTAGTTCGGCTTCTGAAAGCCGGGTTTATTAGGACCGCTCGGTATGTCGAATGGTTGGCCAATATCGTCCCCGTTTTAAAGAAAAACGGTGCCCTTCGCATTTGCATCGATTTCCGTAATCTAAATCTGGCTACTCCCAAGGATGAATATACGATGCCGATTTCAGATTTATTAATTGATGCCGCAGCTAATCATGAACTGCTATCTTTTATGGACGGTCATGCGGGTTACAACCAGATTTTCATCGCCGAAGCTGACGTCCACAAGACGGCTTTCCGTTGCCCGGGGGCACTTGGTACTTACGAATGGGTAGTCATGCCTTTTGGCCTCAAGAATGCCGGCGCCACATACCAACGAGCCATGAATATGATCTTCCACGACTTAATCGGTACAATCGTCGAAGTTTATATCGATGATGTGGTCGTAAAATCCAAACGTCGTCAAACACACCTGGACGACCTAAGGCAAGCGTTCCTTCGCATGCGCAAAAACAACCTCAAGATGAACCCGGCCAAGTGTGCTTTCGGTGTTTCGGCCGGTAATTTCCTAGGATTTTTGGTACACCATCGTGGCATCGAGGTCGATGAAAATAAAGCCCGCGCCATCATCAGCGCCCCACCTCCGACGACAAAGAAACAGCTCCAGTCGTTACTCGGGCAGATAAATTTCCTCCGGCGTTTCATCGCCAATTCGGCCGGTAAAATGAAGGCATTCTCTACGCTCCTTAAACTGAAGGAGACCGACCGATTTGAATGACGCGAAGAGCATCAAACTGCGTTTACGCAGATCAAGGTGGCCCTTTCCACTCCACCAGTGCTCGTTCCACCTTGTCGCAACAAACCCCTTAAGTTATACATTTCGGCAGCCGACGAATCCATTGGTTGCCTCCTCGCGCAAGATAATAATGTCGGGTGTGAACAAGCTATCTTTTACCTTAGCCGAAACCTGAATTCCCTAGAGATTAATTATGCACCTGTCGAAAAACTTTGCTTAGCGCTGTTTTTTGCCGCATCCAAACTTCGGCATTACATGCTCCCCACAGTTACGCAGGTCATCGCCCAAACCGACGTAATTCGATACATGCTGACTCGGCCTATGGTCAAAGGCCAAATCGGGAAATGGACACTCGCCTTATCCGAGTTCAGCCTTCAGTATGTACCACAAAAGGCCGTCAAGGGACAAGCCCTCGCCGACTTCCTGGCACAACACCCATCCCCTTATGGTTTTGAGGGGGGCGACGTCGACATCGGTTTCGTCACCACACGCGATAACCATTGGACTATGCATTTTGATGGTTCCAGTACTTCGACCTCGGCCGGGGTCGGTATCGCAATTCAGTCGCCGGACCACTGCCGATGGTATTTTTCTCTCAAGTTAGATTTCAGCTGCACCAATAATCAGGCCGAGTATGAAGCCCTCATTATCGGCCTCCATGTTTTACACGATCTGCGGGCCCCCCGCATTCTCGTCCTTGGTGATTCTGAACTTGTGATTAACCAGCTGAACGGCGTGTTTCGCTGCATGAGTTGTACTTTAGCTCCCTATCACATGGTCGCCACCTACCTGGCCGAGTCATTCGAACGAATCACATTTGAACACATTTCACGTATTCACAATACTGACGCCGACGAACTCGCCCAGATCGCCTCCGGAGCACAACTCATGGGGGGCAAGCTAGGTCGAATTGTGGGAATTGCGACCACGGGTCAACGATCGTACCCCGCCTTGATCAATCAGCAAACTCTCCAACGCGCGCACGTAATACGTACAAGGGTAATGTCGCTCCCATCCCTACTAGAACGAGGAGATCCCATGGAAGTATGTGCCGTCGAAGTAGAACCAGATGATTGGAGAAAGACGATGTTACGGTACCTCGATAACCCCAATGGGAAACACGAACGAAGAACGAAGGTGCTCGCCACGAATTATGTGTCGTATCAAAATGAATTATATCGCAAGGGCGAGAATGGTTTACTACTATTGTGCCTCGGCCCACACGAGGCTGCCCAAGTAATGGCCGAGGTACATGAAGGAATTTGCGGAGCACACCAATCTGGACGAAAGATGCGCTGGTTGCTCCGACGACACGGTTATTTTTGGCCCAATATATTAAAGGATTGCATCGAATATGCACGGAGATGCGTATCATGCCAAATTCATGGACCCGTGCAAAGAGCCCCGGCCGTATTGCTACACTCGGTTACTAAACCATGGCCGTTCAGGGGTTGGGCAATGGATGTAATTGGCAAAATCACGCCGTCATCAGGGGCAGCGAAGCACGCATGGATAATTGTAGCAACCGACTATTTCACTAAGTGGGTCGAGGCAAGGTCATACGCCGAATTAACTGCTAAAGAGGTATGCAACTTCGTAGAGGAGAATATTGTGACCAGATTCGGCGTGCCAGAAACAATCATAACTGATAATGGCACTATATTCACGGCCGATAGATTTAGGGAATACGCGGCAAGTTTGAATATCCGACTCGAGCAATCTACGCCGTACTACCCACAGGCAAACGGACAGGCCGAGGCAAGCAACAAAGTGTTGATCGGCATCCTTGAAAAAATGGTAAAAGAGAAACTTGGTTTGTGGCATTTAAAGTTATATGAAGCATTATGGGCATACCGAACTTCACCCCGGTCGGCCACTGGAACCACTCCTTATGCGTTAACTTATGGACACGATGCTATGTTACCGGTCGAGTTGAGTATAAGCTCGTTGCGAGTAATCAAGCAGAATGATTTGTGCAGTATTGAATACAGTCAAGCGATGCGACAAGAGTTGGAAGACTTAGAAGAAAGTCGAATCGACGCAGGTAACTTGTTGATTGCGCAAAAGAAAATTGCCGAACGAGCATATAACCAGCGTGTAAGACAAAAAACGTTCGGCGAAGGAGAATTGGTTTGGCAAACTGTGTTGCCTATTGGAATCAAAGACCCCAGGTTTGGTAAGTGGTCGCCAAATTGGGAAGGGCCATTCATCGTTCACAAAGTCCTCGGCAAGGGGGCATATCATTTACGAGATCGGACAGGTTCAGTTCACAAATTGCCGATTAATGGAAAGTTTTTAAAGAAGTACTACCCAATTACATGGGAAATGCAAGAGTAAGTCCATTATACTGACAGCAAAACGACCATTGTATTAATGGCAAAATAACCATTGTATTGATAACAAAAGATTCATTACAAGAGAACAAATACAATGATTAAATTCCTAAGGGGTTGAAGGGAGGAAGGTCTCGAGGGCAGCTTTTAGCTCCAGCCACTTGGCTTCGCTCAAAATTATCTCAGCCTGCCGGGTCTTCTTGTTGCATTGCAGTTGCTGGATACGCCGTGCACCGGCAGCGAAGGCCGTTAGCCGAGTCTTGTTGGCCTCAAAGTCCTTCTCAAGCTCAGAGGCAGCGGCCGACCTTTGCCGTTGAAGGTCAGAAATCTGACGTTGGAGGTCAGAGATCTGGCGATCGAACTCGGACAGCTTGGCTTTCTTCGCCTTGAGTGCCTCCATCTCCACTCGGCCGGCCTCATGCGCGACCTTGGCCACCTTCAAGTCGTCCTCGGCCTGTAAGGCTCGCTCGAAGACAAGAAAGTGTTGCCGAGTTCGCTCCAAGAGGTCGGTAAGGAAAGAGATACCCTCCGGGCTCAGATGACCACCGCTGGCGAGGTCATTGAGACACTCTCCAACAGAGTCGAGGCCTTTGCACCGGAGAGCTTGAGAAGCAGTCAGAGACAAGACTTCGTGCAGCTTCACGAAGACTTCGGCGGGCGTGGCTCCCACCGATTCGGCCGGAGCAGCAGAAGAGCCGGCCTCACCGGTCGTGCTCTGGAGTAGAGCGTCAAGCTCCATTTCCCAGGACGGCTGCACATAAGAGGAAAATTTGGTGAAGAACAGTAAAGACGTGATGTAGTGCATAAAGGAAAAAGGAGAATGTTTGAGACCTGCCGAGAAGAGACTTCGGCCATACCCTCTGGGTCATTGCTCGAACCCAGGGAACTTAATGGCCGAGCCCAGTGCCTCAGACCGCTACGCAATTCACGCGGCCGATGAAGGTCATCTACATTTGATGGCCACGATGGCGGCCAGGAAATATAAACAACGCCCCTCGGCGCATAAAATTGCCGGTGAAATGAATGTTCGGGCACCTGACATGTAATGGTCTTAAAAACATGTATCAAAAGAGAATCAACACAAAAGAAGAAAGACTTACAAAGGCCGAAGAGACTTCCTGCGGAGGAATGGGGAGATCTGCATCCTGCGGATGAATCGGCGACTCGGCCGTGGCCTCAGGGTCGACCATGGGTCTCTTGCCACGATCCGCCACTAGAGGAGTCGGTCGAGTGGCCGCCTCAACAACCGGAGAAGGACAGACGGGAGGAGGACTGACTGGTCGGCGACGGCGTTCCAGGGGGACCTCTTCGCTCTCGCTCTCGACATCCTGGACAAAAAGAGATTATTTTACGACCAAGAAACCTGAAGGAACAAGAGTAGAAGCAGAATTATACCTCCAAAACGACCGTTGGAGTCGGGGGTGTTTCGGCAGGAGCAGCCGATTTCCCCATTTTGGGCGCCACGACCGGCTCTGAAGTATGAGCAGATGCGGGTGCGACGATTGGGTCGGCCTGAGAGACGGCTGGAGGATTCGAGGTTGGAGGTGCCTGGGCAGCCGGCACAGATGGAGAGCCGGCAGGAGCGGGCGTCCTAGTAGTGTCACTGGGGACGACATGAATCTCCCGGTCGCCTTTCTTCGCCAATTTCTTGACGCGCTTAGAAGGACGAGGGGCCTCTTCCGCCGGCTCGGCCCCTTGGTGGGGGCGTTTGGCAGGGATCGACCGCTCGGTGACAAGGGTCCTCTTCATAGGCGCTTTCTTCGCCTTTGCCACCGCGGCGACCACCTCCACCGTCCTCGGCACGCGAACCCCTGAAAAGAAGTAATTAGCAACGAGGATCAAGTTGTAAAACAAAGGAGGAAAGAACGAAAAGACTACCTTGGGTCGACTCCTTAGGCTGTGTCGAGGATGTTGACCTAGGGCGGTCGCCGAAGATCTTCATCGCCAGCTCTTCGGCCGGGGCGCCGAAGAAGTTGCCGGTGTACTCCTCCCACCAGTCCCCGAAGGTATCAGTTCCCAGAGATTCAGGGACCGCCGGCCGAATCCTGAATTTCCTGCACTTCTCTTGGAACTCCTTGTCGGACGTCTTGCACTCCCTCTCAGAGGAACCGGTAAGGCCCCCGACTTAGGAGTGACCGAGAAGCGAGCAGGGGGACGGGGCTGCCTTGAATATAGCCGAGCTGCCGGGCGACAAAATGAGGGTGGTAGACCTCCCAGCCAGCTCGGCGGGCATCGCAACCCAGTGGAAGGTCGCGAGCCAAAACAAACGACCCCCAGCGCTGACGAATGTCCGCATCCTCGGACGCGGCCTACGCGGCCGTAGGAAGCTTGAGCGAGGAAGGGTACTCCTGGCGCCGGCACACCAGGAACTCGTCATCCGAGAGGACATCTAGGCCGAGGAAGTGTTTGAAAACCTCGTCGGCCCGGTGAGGTGGTGCCGGTCGAGATGCCAGTTGAAGACCGAGGGCGGCCGTTCGCTGGAAGGCAGGGACCTCCGGTCGAAGAGTAGAGAAGTAAACCTGCAACCAGAGTTGGAACACCCAGAGGGGTCCGTTCTGATGCGGGTCGATCTTGCCAATGGTCGCCTCGGCCAGGCAACGGTAGAGATTGGCGAGTATGGCTGGACTGAGCGCCAGCAAGCGACCATTAGCCAGTGCCTGGGCCACCGGCATGTTCTCCACCAGGCATTTGTTCGACCGAGTACAACAAATGAATTTGTTGTACCAGTAGAAGAGGAAGGCCTCGTGCTCTCCCTTCCTAAGGCTTTCCTCGCCTCGGCCGGCGAAATGAAGAATGAGAGTGTTATAGTTGAAGAAGTTCTTGTGGAGCTTTTGAACTTCTTCCCTTGAGGGCTCCCGATCACCCCGGCTTAGCGTCTCGACAGCCCTTTCGTCGAATAGTGCCTTCAGGTCGAGAGGAGAAGGGTATCCGGAAAGGGCGGCGTCAATAGGAAGACCGATCGAGGAAGTCCCAAGGATGGCCGAGACGTCGAGGATGGTGGGGCCGAGAGGGCCGAAAGGCAGGACCATGATGTTGGTGGCCGAACACCATAAACTCAGGGCCGCCATGAGCAGCTCCTTATCCATGGCAATCTCCATGGTTGACAGAATAATGGCATCGTAGATGCCGAGAGCCTTCCACTCCTTGGAGAAGAAGGAGCTCATTCGATCGACCCAGGCGGCCCAGGCCGTGGTGGTCGAGGGCCAAGCTCCTTGAGGACGAGCCAAGCACCATTTCGACCAGTCCAACCCTTGAAGAAGGGGGGTTAGACATTGCTCCTTGAGCAAGTTGGTGACAGACGACGGCACTGCGTCTTTGAAGAGGGGACCCAGAATCTGGTGGGTGGTGGCCATATCCTCTTGAAATCGCAGCGTCTTGACGGCACTGCGATCGATGAATGACTTGCACTTATTGATCTCATCGGAAAGCTTCGAAATAAAGGAGGCCATTTGCAGAAGGAAGAACTAAAAAATTGCAGAAGGTTTGGAAGGTTTGATTTGAGCAAACAAAGATGAGAAATTAGAGATTCTGGAGTTTCTGAGGGCGTAAGAGGCGAATGGCAGAAATGTGGGTATTTATAGGCTTTTCAGAATGAATATCAAACGACTGGAATTCAAAAGCGCTGGTTCAGATTGGGGGGAAATGTAACCGGGAAAGTCTGCAATCATTTCGGATATTTTGGGAACCTGCGAAAATGGGATCGAGGAGTCGAAAATCCAGGACGCACGATGGCGTGTGGCGACAGGTTCAATGCATTTAATAAGGATGAGACGGTTCAATTAGTTCACGGTTTCGAGGCCCATGAGTGAAGCTTTTAAGAACGGCGGAGAATCGACACGTGGCCACGCGTTGGGGGCGACGAGGAAAGTGCAATCATGTCTCATAAATATGCAGGAATAATGATCATTAAGGGAGTAAAGTTAAAAAAGCAATAAATGTCTTCGCTTCTTCAAGGTCGAGGCCCGACCAAGAGGTGACAGTCGGCGACCTCAGAAGCGAGGGGGCAATGTTTGGGCCCAAAATATCTTGGGCAGGCCGAGCAGTCATATGTGTTCGGCCCAAGGTAATAACAGATGCTATGGGCCGGATAATAAAACCCGGGCCAGCTGGCAGGGTCAGCCGAATCCTATCTCAAGAGGTCCAGATAAATAGGAAGGATTGAGGAAATCCTGGTGCGACCAGGATTCTCGACCAGCAAGAAATAAAGCCTCAAAGGGAGGAAGATTCAGAATCCCAGTGGGAGTAGGTTTGTTCGAACCAGAATCGAAATGGGACAAGGACTCCCAATCCAAATCAGAGGAGGTTTCAAGGAATGGGGTACTATAAATACACGAGATCATGCAACATTCAGAAGACCTTCAACTCAGCATACAATTGCCCTGCGCAAAACCTCTCAATCACCTTGAGATTTTTCCTTTTCTTTTTCCTGCCGACACACCTTCAGTTTGGATAAACAGCACTGTGGAAGCAACCGGCGAGCACCTTCAGTTTGGATAAACAGCACTGCTGCCGCAGAATCAGCCGACCAAGAAGCATCTTCAGTTTGGATAAACAGCACTGCGTCGAGGCCGACCGATTATCTATCCAAGTCTCGGTCGAGGAAGGTTTTCGAACCTTTGTTGGCAGAGGTCACCTTACTAAGCTTTCTCGGCATAGTTAGGTGTTACGAATTACATTGCTCGGCGTACTGGTTGCCGAGTGGTTTTATGATTGGATACTCACAGGTGAGTTTCAGGGTTCGGCATTCCGACGGCCGAACTACGTTTACCATCAAGACATATATCACGTTCGAGTACCTGTGCCCATACACCTTGGTCTCGATTCGACGTGCTTATACTCTCACGAATATAATCACAGTGACCGAATCGGGCTCGGACGATTTGTGAACTCCGCAGAAGTAGCAGCCTTGTCTTCAGGCTGTAGAACCCAGAGACCGAGAGTGTTCCTTCCTCGGTCGCAATCGCAAGTTAAAGAAGTCAGCAACGCGCTCAAAGCTACATCAACAGATTTTACTCCTCGGCCAAGCTCGGCCGACGAGTTGGCACGCCCCGCATTCGACCGAAGGACGTAGTTAGCTTATTAGTTACTCGGCCTGCGCGCCACGTAGGTTTTGTAATTTTTAGGATCAACACAACCCTAAACTGAAACATACCTCTTTAAAATTTTAAACTATCATGCCTACAATCCCTTCTAGATTAGATCGACTTTTCTAACATTTTCCCACAAACAAAGCGCCGCGCCAAGAAATTATAAACATGTGGTAATTGACTAGTTTTGTAATCAAAACTCAAAAGATAACCGCAGCTAGCTAGCGCTATGAACAATTTGAAGACATATTAATTCTAAGAACTAATTACATGATCAATTCATAGATGTAGATATCGTACTTATGAATCCTCAGAAATAATGTGTTTGTGGGTTAATTTTCTGTATATTGATTGTCTTCCGTAAGGAGTTTTTTATTTCCCTTTACAGAACTAATATCTAAAGACCATTTAATTACAGCTGCTAATATTCACTTAGCAACATTTACTGTGAGTAGCAACTAATGTTGACAATATATATATATATATATAAGCCGGCCCTAAGGGTGTGCAACAGGTGCCACCGCACAGGGTCCCCGATTTAGAAGGGCTCCCAAATTTTCATTACATGTATACATATGCATATAAAATAGAGTAGATGCAAAGTTTTGAAATTTGTAAACTTAAAAAGGAGATAACAAAAACATTGTTTTGCTATTTTAAGGAGATAACAAAAACACATCCAATGTGTATCGAACTCAGGACCTTTGAAGGTAAGGAAAAACACCTGGGCGATCAAACAACTTATTTTTGTTGTAGTAACTTAGTAATATTTTAGTTTTATAGATGAAAAAATTGAAAAAATAAAATAATACTAAAAAAATATTACATTAAAAAGAATGAAGGGCCTCCATCTAAGTTTTGTACAGGATCCCTAAATACTTAGGGTCGGCCCTGATATATATATATATATATATATATATATATATATATATATATATATATATATATATATCTATATATATATATCTCCATGTTGTTGACAAATTATATATATACTAAAAGCCTAACTTTCTGTTTAATTCCCTTTGTGTCCTTTTTACTGTTCCTTCGCCAGTGTTCTTCCGTTTTTGCCCCTCGGCTGCTCTTCAAGTCTAGCTTTTTTTGTGTTTTCCACAGTAAAATGACGGTTTTGGCCATGGTTTCCACATGGTTTCCAGTAGAAATCTCTCGACTTCTGCCGAAAACACTTGAAACACAGAATTCTCAGCTACTCTGCAACGGGTTGGCGGTTTCGATCATGCGTCCTACACTCCGCCTTGCGATCTCTTCCATCTCTGCTTCCTGATCCTTTCGATCTCTCCTTCGTGATCCCTTCGATCTCTGCTTCCTCATCTTTTTGGTCTCTGCTTTGCGATCTCCTTGCCGCCTAATCGTGCACCCAATTTCTCTAGCCTTCAACAGGTAATTAAATCTCACTTCTTCTCAACTACCCAGGAGCCAAATATTTGATTTTTCGCTGTGGTTTGTTATTTTACCGACTTTGGTTGTTGATATTTCGTATTTTTTATCGTTCATTTGTGTTCTATTGGGATTGTATTTTGCTAGAATTTCATAGAGTTTGATTTGGCTGCGTAACTGATTGGCTTAAAATTTTGTGAGATTAAATATTTCTTGAATTTGATCATTAGATTTCCCTTTTTTTTTTTCTTTCTTTTTTTTGTTTTTTGGAAGTTGACGTGCTTTCCCACTCATCGCCAAAACAAACCCGTGCTTCCTCCCTCTTCGTCTTCTCCTCCAGCAATTTGCGCCCTTAGTTCTCAATATGATTCACAGTAAAAACCCAGAAACTTAGAGGTACGAAAATTTCAATTTTTTTTTGTGTTTTTGATTTATTTTCAGTGTTAATTTCTGATTAAATTATTATTTGTGATAAACCCACTTAGAATCTGATATGGGTTTTTCTTGGATTCCAGACTAAAAATGTTGAAACTTAAAGGTATGAAATTTTTTATAATTTTCTGGTGCACCTGTGATTAAATAGAACCTAATTTGATTTTACCCATAAGTGCAGATCTTACCCCGCAGTGCTCAATCTAGAGAATTGGTACTCATAATCAATAAGATTCGTACGGCTTATTGGTATCAATTTTGGTTGCAGCAATGCTATTCTTGCTGAAGACCTGCCATGTAAGTGATTTAGTTTTTGCTTTTCGAATTTCTACTTTTCATGCATAATTATGAATATGTGGATGATTTGTGGGTAATATTTTCTACTTAATCTCCAATTCAAAGAGAAGGATATTGAATTGTATTATCATTTTAGTTAAAATGTGTTACCATTTTAGTTAAATATATCCCTAATTGACCTGACTAACCACCCAAAAAGGATTATCATACAAAATGTCTGCAAATAGATCGAATACTATTAATGAAAATTAATCCTTAATGCTTCCATCTGACTACATGATAGTATTTTGTGGCTAAACATAGTTTTTACTCGATCAAATATTTGCCAACTTACATTGACAAATTCATTCTCCGTAATTTGAACACCAAAAGCCAAATCACACATGAATCCCCAAACTTTAGCTTTACCATTACTAATCCTCTTGCTAAGGGAATTTAAAAAAAAAAAAAATCATAAGCAAACATGAATCTTATTATATAAGGACCTTCCAAATTTTATCAAGTGTTACATAAAGTAATATATTTTGTGTGCAGAAATTCAAAGCGCGCAGAGATCTCGAGTCAAAAATAGAGGTACCCATCCCTTTTTGTTCGATTTTTGCTTTGTTTTATCTCTGTTTTTATTTTTGGGTAAAATTTTGTGCTTTATAATTGGGTTTAATGTGAAATTTTTGAAGGAGCTAAATCTCATTCAGTTCTGTTTGATTGATTGTTTATCTATGATTTGTTCTGTTATGCTTGGTAGGTTTAAATTGAATTGGATTTATATTTGATTTCGAGTTGATTAATTTTATTTTTTAGTTGTAAATCATATTAGTTGCAGATCATGAAACAATTTCATCTTTGGTTTAGGAGAATAGGCTTGATTCAATGAGATTTGGATTCATGAGTTATAGCCATCTGAGATAGGCAATAGTGTTTGCATTCTTTAGAAAAAATTTAGGAGCTACAAAACTATGCTTTAAATTTGAGTTTTGTGATTACTATTTTTGTTCTTTATCTTACTAAAATTTTGGTAAATTTTCAGCAACTCTTGCACAGCGAAATGACTCCCACCACCCAACAAACGCAACTGCTGCAATTTCAATTGCAGTTCTTGAAGAAAGGTAAGCCTATGTTCTGTACAAAGTCTTGGATTTTTTTATATGGGGTTTTATTTTTTTGTGCTTTTTTTTGTTCTCTTGAGAATATTAATATTGTTGAGTTATTAAATTCAACTATTGCATAGGTTAAATTTTACTTCAAATTGTAGTAATTGTCATACAAGTTTATATTTTTGTATAGAATTGCTGACGGTTTGAATTTTGGATGGAGTTTAGAATATTTGTAAGTTGGTTCTGTTGTGGGATCTCCATGTAGCAAATTTATCCTACTTTGTATTTCTAAAATCGTAGGTTAGTTTGTCTATTGTAGCTATATAATTCTTCCATGTTTTTCAGATCATGGAGTGAGTTTCTCATGCTGAGATTGTAACCCAATCAATAAGTAAGTGAAACACAGAAGTTCTATATCTCATGTTAGTTTTGATCCATTTCTAAAAATCCTATGCATGGTACAAGAAAAACATTTCTTTGCTGCAAAGAAGAGTGAACTACTGAACAACAATGTCAAAAGTTGGGACCTAGAAAACAAGATATTTGCAAAAAAAAAAAAAAAAAAAAAAACGAAAAAAAAAAAGGGAAATCTAATGATCAAATTCAAGAAATATTTAATCTCACAAAATTTTAAGCCAATCAGTTACGCAGCCAAATCAAATTCTATGAAATTCTAGCAAAATACAACCCCAATAGAACACAAATGAACGATAAAAAATACGAAATATCAACAACCAAATTCGGTAAAATAAGAAACCACAGCGAAAAATCAAATATTTGGCGAGGAATAAGATAATTTTTTTACTGCGTATTATACTACATGGATGTAAATAGGATAATTTTTTCATATCAATTGTTCTTTATAGAACATAGGGATGTAAATAGATTTTGATATGGAACTGGAAAGAAGAATACCAAATGAAGCACTTATTTGTTGAGATATTTATTTTTGCTTGGAAAAAAATTGAGATATTGTGGATTATTACTGACATATATAAAACTATAAGCTTTTGATATTGGGAGACAAAACCCACAAATTCAAATCAGACAAAAAATAAATAAAAAATTTAACAGACTTAATGATCAAACTCCAAAAGGGTATTAAAAACAAGGCTTATTTGATCCATTGAGTGTGAAAGTTTTGAGCTTTGAAGAAGCAGAGGAGGAGAGTTGCCAGTCCATCTTCAAGTAAGCTTGGCAGCCACAGATCAGGATGTGGAGTGGATGGAGAAATTATCCTGCTGATTAACAAGAGTCACAACAGTAGTAGAATCCACCTCCACCTCAACAGATCTAAAACCTCTCATCCAAGCCAAGCGAAATCCAAAAAAAAAAAAAGGCAATGCATGGATTTCGCGGAGCTAGAGAAAGATACTGCCTCTAGAGATGAGTGGTTACTGCTGTGTAGAAAGCAAAATGTTTTCTCGCAGATGATATTAATCAAAGATGACATTCATTATGGTCAAATAAACTCAGGTTGGTTGAATAAATCACTCATGGAGTTTGTTTTGCAAAAACTGTATTAATTTTGTTTTCACTACATATTTAATAGTTCTCTTCACATACAGTTTTATCAAATTCGATTTTTCTCATTTTCAGATTTTCTGCAGACCACATTTTTTCCCTTTGCAACATTTTTGTCCTTGAAAAAGGTATGTTATGTTTTTAACGTTTTGGGTTTTACATGTTACATCGACTTTTATTGTCTATCTCCTGCAGCATTACTTACATTCATTTTCCAGTATTGGCTGATAAAAATTTATAAAATAGTTAAGACTTTAACTAGAAAGTTAAAAGTTTTAGTCATATGTTCTGTGTCATTCCAATTCAGAAAGTTAAAAGTTTTAGTCATATGTTCTGTGTCATTCCAATTCAAAGATTGGAAAATGACTGAAATAATATTTTCTTACTTCTGTTTTTTCAAATTTCCTTTTGGTCCAATTTTATATTTCATTTCTTTGTGACTTCTTGCAGAACTTGGAATCAGCTTTTCACATAACATGGATGATGAATGTAAGAAACTCATACACAGAATAACTCCACCAAGGTATATGCAAATTAAAATCATAACTTGCGTCAATATAGAAATATAAATTATTTTTTATCGAACAACTTTGACATAATAATTTGTCTCATAATTTAAAATATTGTACATATTTTAGCTACTTGGCAATCAACGACTAATATCACTTCCAAGAAGGCAATATCAACATATGGCATGTCACAGCAGTATATTTTTCACAAACAGATGGTAAAATTGCACACATCACATTAGGCAAGTTTCAATCTTTTTTACTTCCATTTTAACACATTTCTAATTAACATTTTGTTCTGAATTTTGATTAAACTTCATTTAAATGTTTGATTTGAGAATTTCACAAGTCAAATTACCACCTCTCTTTCTCTCTCTCCACTCTCCCAAACTCAATTTTGATTTTTTTTTCAATCATTGCCTAATTGTCTTTATTACGTTTTGCAGTTGTATTCACAACTATCCAAGACACTCTCTGGAATTTATTACAACAAAAGGTCAAATTTTCCTTCCTTGGAAACTCCTCAAGCTAGGAACAAGTCTGGTATCCAAGCTTTACATTCAACTTTATTTAGCATGTAGCAAGCTTTGTTTGACTGGTATACTCTCAATGCTGGATTTGTAAGTTATGCAGTTATCATTAGTCCAACTTTTTGAATGAACAATTATCTTCTTCTTTGCACTTTGAAGGAATATATTTTTCTCTTGGTATCCGTTCATGATAATACATATAAATTGCATTGCCATTCGTAATTCTCTGTTTTCACTCAACATTATTTATGAAATTTGAAGCTATAAAATATCTCATATAATTTTAAATCCCGCAGCACCGCGCGGGTACAAATTTCTAGTAGCAACTATTGTTGAAATCTGCTATATACATATATTGTTTGAATCTTTAACAGCAGCTCTTTTTGACTTTAAAATCTTACTAGCAAAATGGAAAAACTTGGACAAAAAGAAAAAATTGACTTTGACAAATCTTTCTTGTTCACCAAACCATCGTAATCAATCGAATATTGAATAATACACAGTCGATCCCTCCGTACGTAACTCCGGCAATCATTCACCCCTCATTATAGCGGCTTCGAGTATCACTTGCAATCTTTTTACTCCGATAGGTGTGAATGTTTGATCCAAATTGAATAAACTTAAGATGAAACTAAATGCAGTCATATTTTCTTAGTTAGTTCCCTTAATTAGCATCGTCATGGCTGAGGGCTGACTGCTAATCTAACCCTTATACCATTATTTGGCTTGTGCAGGAAGAAATTAACCCATCTGTCTTTCCTGAAGTGGTAGCGGCGATAAGCTTCCATGGAATAGTCTAAGATTGCCCGTAAGTACTATTCCTCGTGGGATGACCAAGGACAAGTAAACCGTACACATTGATAAAACATGTACAATTCCAGATTCCAGGCAATTTCTCAAGTTTTATTTTCTTCATTTGTGTTTGACACACTTACAAATAAGTATATATATAGGATAGGATGGATAGGTAATGGATTCATATCTTACACGGTGCTCATCTTCACCTCATACTCTTTCGGTGGTTGAGAGCTTCCTCTTCCAGCAGACATCCATTTCGGAGTACTCTCTCTACTTTTAACCTTTTTATTTTCATCATTCTTTCAATTTTTATGGGGTTTGTAGATTCAATCAAGGTGGAAAACAGTTTATAACAATTACATTGTCTTGGTTTTTTATATTTTGAAGGGTTTTTCTTATGTCTTTTCTTATATCCACAATGTTACTCCAGACAAACAAAAACTGACCTAATAGAAGTAAGGTCTGTAATTATATCTGAAACCCGCCTATATTAGAACGTATGTAAATGAGGGAATAATTTTCCTCACCACTTTATAATTGTTGGATGAGTTTAAATTTTGAGATCTGTGTAGTGGATAAACACAAATATCAAAATTTAAATTCATTCAATAGTAATAATTAAGTAGGGTAATGAGCATTACCATCACTTGAGGGTAGTGAGGAAAAACGCACCCATGTAAATGATGAGATCAGTTTTGTGTGTTTATAATCCCTGTAACTATTTGAAAATCTTTTCCCCCATTACAGAAAGCCCTTCAAACTTGCTTTCTAGCTAACTTTTTTGTTTCTTGCGCGTTTCGAATTTGTGATGAACGTCAACATTTATGTCGTCATATGATGTTATTTTATTATCTTACGCTTGGTAATATTATTTTGTAATTTCTGATAGTTTATATATTTATTGATTGATTGACATAAAAAATAAGAGATGAATAATACTTTCTTCATTCTTAATTAAGTGAGAAGTTCTCAAATCTCGCTAACGGGGTATTATTTTACATACAAATGTCATAATTTGAGTCGTTATCATTGTTTAAAGATATTTCTAGAAAAAAATTCATTTGAGTTAGAGTTTCTTTGGTTATCTATATGAATCAAAGAAATTGACAGTTTACCTCAAGAATGCTACTTTGTTATTATAACCATCGATTTTTTTCAACATATATGGATGACAATGGTATCCAAATTGAATGAATTTTCTACAGATGGTCTTAAATTCTAATAAAAAGAATAAACGGTTTCGTTTCTACAATTATACAATGAAATGACATCACGTTAGTAAAGGAAGACTTTTCTCTTAATAGTATTATCCATAAGAGATTTCATGAGCTTTTTGCGCGAGTATTTTTCTAAGAGATTACCATTTCATTATTAGCAGGAAAATGGGACGTTGTTTTCAAGGTTGGGTATTTTTGTTAGCCGTGCTAGTATTGGCATTAAGCACTCCATGTTCACATGCACATCTGAAACACAAGAAATTTAAGACCAAGACTGGCGTCTACCTCTCCCCTAAGTTTGTGTTGGAACCAGGATTAAGTTCCAGCAAATACTTTTACAACGTTCACTTCCCAAAAGGTCACATTGCCCTAAAGAGTTTCAATGCTGAAATAATTGATGAAGAAGGGAATTCCAGTCCTCTTCATGAAGTCTACCTCCATCACTGGGTTGTTGAAAGATATTATGCTCGGAAAGGTTACGTGGAGCCAGATCAGCAGCTTCCCCAGCAGCTCTCGGAATCGGATGTTATATGGCTGAGGAACAGTGGGATGTGCCAGAATGGTGCTCTTGGACAATATTTTGGACTCGGATCCGAAACACGAAAAACAGCCACACACGTTCCAGGTCATTATGGAATCGAAGTTGGGGATGGTAAAGCGGTTCCTGAAGGGTTTGAGGAGAGATGGATGCTCAACGTGCATGCAATTGATACTAGAGGAGTGGAATATGACCTAGGGTGCACGGAGTGCAGGTGTGATATGTATAACGTGTCCAGGGATCCAAGTGGCCAGCCTCTGCCGGCTGGGTACACCGGGGGTTTGACATGTTGCCCTGATGGTGCAAAGTGCAGACTGAAACAAGGGTTTGATGGTGAAAAGAAAAACCACTACTTGAGATATACTGTGAAGTGGGTTGACTGGTCTGAGTCTGTTGTGCCTGTCAAGGTTTATATCCTTGATGCCACTGATAGAATGAATCATTCAGCACCTGCTGGGGCTAAACACAATTGCCTGGTAATTAATTAATTTTTGAACTTAATTTTGTACTGTTTGACATTAACATTCTCTTATTAAACACTGTCTGTCTCGATACAATGTAAAACTTCGTTATGTTGATTGCTAATTTGTTGCTAACACGCATGGGTGGTTCATCGTTACAGTTTGACAACATAAATCTTTTGATTCTTTATATATCTTTCTTTTGTGCAGGTCGAATATGATGTTGAAAAATCTTGCAATGCCACTAATGGGTGCTTAGACAACAAATGGGCAAAGATTACAATGCCAACTGGTGGTTATGTCATCTATGGTGTAGCCCATCAGCACATTGGGGGGCTTGGTTCAACACTGCATGGAGAGGTGCTTTTTTTCTTCCACTCCAAGTAATTTAATTGGTTGTTAATCAAATTAATAATTATACACTGTCGTAGTGTCATTAACCAACTGATTAACTAATGTTCTTGCTAATTATAATTATAATTAATTGTAATCGTTTTAATTTAGGATGGAAGGGTTTTGTGTTCGTCAACACCAATTTATGGAAAAGGAAAAAAGGCGGGAAATGAGGCTGGTTATATCATTGGAATGACCACTTGTTACCCTCGGCCGGGCTCAGTCAAGATAAAAGATGGAGAGACACTGACTGTAGTTTCTAACTACGAGAGCACTCAGATGCACAGCGGAGTTATGGGTCTCTTCTACATTTTGGTTGCAGAAACACTTTGAGTAACATAAGCTACTATTATCACATAAAATAAACATTTGTAAGATCATATTCATCTGTTTGGAGAACGTGTGATGAAGTTATAAAGCTCCAATCAACTTAATAAATTTGAAGATTTGCATACATATTCAGGTGCTTGTTCACGAAATGATCGTCACTATATGTAAAGTTGAAAGCAAGATATCAGTTTAGCACCATCTCGTTTGAATAAAAATTTGATGTCGTTACCGAAATATTCATCCTGTTTTCACTCGGTTTTTATATTGTAGTGAAGCAAAACGTTTTCAATTCTGTTCATATATTTTTTGTAATCATATGATATTCTCTTTGTAGATTAGGTGGTTGGGTATTTCTTTTTGGAAAATACCTAAAAATAGGATAATTTTATAATTTTGTGACAGAAATAAGACATTTCAAATATACACATGCCATGCACAACAATCAGACAGAAATAAGATTTTTCCCACACCTTAAAATGACTAAATTGTCCTCCCATATAAATAGGTTATCCAGAAATTTCAGCTCTCATTTCTCATTTTGTAGAGAGAGAAACAGAGGAGGGAGAGAGAAAATCCCTCTCCCCAAATTCTAGTTCAAAGAACCCTAACCCACCTATCTTCATCCCAGAGCTCTGTCTAATCCACCCAACTTCTTCATCCAAGCTCTCTCTCTCCTCTCTCTATATTTCGAATATGCACAAGAGCTCTCTTTCTCACCCACCCATCTTCTTCGATTTTTACCTTTTCATTCATAGGTTTTGTGAACTGGGTTTGCTTAATTTTGCTTTTTGATTGATGAATTTTTTGGAGTTGAAGTGATTGGTTTGGTGTTTCTTGGAGGAGACCCAAATCCTTCAATTTTGATTTTTGATTTTTTTTATCATTTCTCTGATTTATGTATAGGTTTTCATTTATTTTGTCTACTCCCTCCCTCAGCTCCCCTCTCTCAATCCAAATTTACAAGCACTAAAATTAGATTTAGCTTTTGCCGCAATTAAATGAAAAAACGTATTAAAGGTCAGTTGCCTTTTGTAGAAGAGATAAATTTGGTGGAAAAGAGGGAAATCAGAGTGGAAAGAAGGAAGAAAGAAGGATATGGATGAAATTGTTTCACGTGCTCGTTCGCTTTCTTCGTATTAAGCTCGCTCATACACTGTATGTACACGACATGCACATGTTATGCGCACAAATCTAAGCTCAACCCAAAAACTCATAGCTCACAACTCTCTCTTCGAAAAATGACGCAATTAGATAAATGACCCTAAACTTTATATGAAGAATCGAAAATTCATTAATTTGAATATGGTATCAAATTTAATTGGGTCCAAATATTTCAAGGATTTGAAAAAATTACAGTTTGAATAGGCATGAAAGAACCCAACTGAATCAAAGGAAATTGTTTCACAAACTCGTCCGCTTTTTTTGTATTTGTAGGCTTGCCTCTGAATCAAAGGAAAAAAATAGTAAACTACATGTGAAGACTATCAAAGATATAAATACGCACCATCTACACATAATACACTATATACATACCCTTCCCACAATTATGAAATTTAAACAAGCATCAATAATATTTTTACAATATAATAATTACCTAAACCCTAATATTGTTCTTCACATCTAACAAAAAAATAATGTACCCACGTAATTATTAATATATTTTAAAAATGAATATTGATATATTATAAAACCTAAAATAAATACATGTAATTAGCATGGTTATATTGAGCAAAAAAAAAAAAAAAAGTGTGCAAAATAAATTAAAAAAAATATGGGTACATATTAAAATTTAAAATTATGGGTACAAATTAATATTAAAAAAAATATTTGTACAAATTTAAAAATGGGTACAAATTAAAAATAAAAACATATGAAAAATACTATATATATATATTTGAAAATGATTAATAAGGTTTTCATTTTAAAATTGACATATGAGGATTGTAAATAATTTAATATTCAAATAATGACATGGACAAAAGTCAAAGGACCAGACCAAACATTAAAAATGAATAAGGTTCAATTAATCAAAAATGAATATGAAGGATAGAAACTTGATTTATCTAAAAATAAAATCAAAATTAATGTCGATGCTGAAGGAAAAAAAAAAGCCAATCAGACAAAAAATACATGACGCTGTTCTAAAAATTCCTACCTAGCACTGCCTAGGCGGCCACTACCCTGATTAATGCCTAGACATTTGAAAATTAAGAAATAGCCCATAGACATGTTGAGGCGCCTGCCTAGACCGCCTAGGCACCCGTCTAGACCTGCCTAAGCATCATCCTAGGTTGCAACTCACTTAGAAAGAAAATAGATTGTTCTCATTTTGCATTTTTAATTTTAATAATTTGTAAAAGACTTGTTGAACACTAAAATGAACACATATTATTTGCTTGTATCCCCATGTTTTCATTATGTTCTAATACTTTATAATATATATGTCATTCTATTTTGTAGTTTATGATGATTACATGTATTTTAAGTATAAACAGAGACTTATTTACGTAAAATATAATAGATTTACTTAAATTTGCCAAGTTCGTCTAAGCGCCTGCTTAGATCCCATCTAGCTACATAAACGCTAGATCCCAACCCATCGTCCGACTAACGCATGACGTCTTTTACAACCTTTTCTAATAGAGAAGGTCCGAAAGTGTTCATTTACTAGAGTCTAGATTTTGTGATATGAAATTATTTTGTTGTGCGATGGAGGGATCTTGTTTTGCTACTAGGTTCGGCTTGTTTTGGATTTCTCCTACTCAATCAAGGTTTCCTACGTGGACATTTTAAAGTACCAAGGAATTCAATGGTTTTTATTCTATTTATTGATGCGTAGACTTGATTGTTAAAATACCATACAAAAACACAGTTAATCAACTATTTAGCACTATAAAATTACTACTAGATTTCAATGATTTTTATGATATTTGTCAATCAAAACAACAAATAGCAGTAAATTCGTTTCATATAAATGATTTTTTAAATATTGTTATAAAAATATAAATAAAGAGGTGGTCAAATTTTCGTAGTTAATTTTTACAAAATTTTAACGAAAATTTTACGGTACTGTTTATTTCAACGAAAAACCACATTTTTACATTAAAAAGTTAATTATGATATTATTCACTTTACTCTTTCTTTCATATTTATCTTAAAATTAAAAATTTTCAAACGGTAGATATCACGAAACGTCATCGCTTCCGTCATACTCCTGGAGTTTCCAATCACCTTCAAGCTCTCTCTCTCTCTCTCTCTGTAGTCTATATAGAGTTTGACGGGGCAGTGCACGCTCACCCATACACACATAAGCCGTGATACATATGTTTGATTGTTTCAAACAGGTTGGAAGTCTGCAACTTCTCATCTCAGACAACTCTTTTTTATTCTGGTACGCTTCTTCAGCCTTTCATTTTTATGAGTGAATTATATTTGTTCATTTCCATATTAACCATATGAAAATTTCGCCTGGAAAGTACATAATATGTTCAGAAATGCGCACTTTCAATACGGAAATGATTTCCGCATACTTCCTTATAAAATTAGGAGAGAGATGGAGAAAAAAGGAGAGTGCGAAATCATTTACCTTATGCCCTCTCTTTTCTCCTCCTCAGTCCGTCCTTTTTGTGAGTAGTGATGGAAACAGTTGAAAGAATATGTAGAAGGAGAAAATTAGAGTGTGAAAATCGCTTCACATGTGATTACTCGTATCCATAATTCTTGCAAAAAAGCATAAGGGAAATTAATTTTGAAGTGTTGTTATTGATACTTCAAAAATGTCTTCCTTTCGCTTTACCCCTATCCTTTTATAAGGGATGGTGATGGGTTTTTTGGAGTGTCAACAACATCGATTGTTATGATTTAAAATTATACGCTTGTGTGTGTGTGTGTGTTCTCATTGTATAACCAGAGATTATCTTAATTTTGGCAGAAAAAAAATGGCAAGTTGTTTTCAAGGTTGCGTGTTTTTGTTGGCTATGGTAGTATTGGCATTAAGCACACCATGCTCACATGCTCTTCGAATTGTCAAACCTAAGACAAGAACTAGTGTTTTTGTCTCCCCTAAGTTTGTGCTGGAACCAGGATCAGTTGCAGACAAGAATTACTACGATGTCAACTTCCCGAGAGGTCATATTGCAATCAAGAGCTTCAATGGTGAAGTAATTGATGAGGAAGGTAATCCGATTCCCCTTCACGAAACTTATCTCCATCATTGGGTTGTCGGGAGGTATTATGGCCGGACAGGTTTTGTGGAGCCGGAGGAGGCTCGTTTTGACGACTTTCAAAGGTCGGATCTCGCTTTTGTGAGAAACAGTGGAGTGTGCCAGGGGGATACTAATGGACAGTACTTTGGACTTGGGTCCGAAACACGGAGAACAGATACACATGTTCCGGATCCATTTGGAATTGAAGTTGGGAATCCGGCAGTGATTCCCGCTGGCTATGAGGAGAGATGGCTGCTCAATGTGCATGCCATTGATACACGGGGAGTGGAGAATGGGTTGGGATGCACCGAGTGCAGGTGTGATCTTTATAATGTGTCAACCGATTCTCGAGGCCAGCCTTTGAGGCCGGGGTACAAAGGAGGTTTGCGTTGTTGTTATGATGGTACACAGTGCAGAGTAAAACAAGGCTTTAATGGTGTCAAGAGAAACCTCTACTTGAGATATACTGTGAAGTGGGTTGATTGGTCTGATTCTATCATTCCTGTCAAGATTTATATCTTCGATGTTACTGATAAAATGAATCGTTCAGCTGGACTTGCCATCGAACATGAGTGCCGGGTTAGTGCGTTTCACCTCATCGTATGATATGCTGTAATTGTATTTGCTCGAGTGATGATAATGCATCAATATTCTGGTGTTTGCAGTTTTGTATGAACTTATTCCTATTTTATGATTGAGGCTATATCCTTCTATTGTGCAGGTTGAATATGATGTCGAAGAGTCTTGCAGTGCGACTAGTGATGAGTGCGTTGACAGCCGATCATCAGTGGTTACTATGCCGACTGGTGGTTATGTCATCTATGGTGTAGCTCATCAGCACACAGGCGGGATCAGATCAACTCTATATGGAGAGGTGATTTGTTCTTCTACTCTTAGCAATTTGGCTTATGGTGGCCTTAAATTAATTTCTTTCGGTGTGGTAGAACTCAAAAACCTTTTATAATTCCTGTAAGTAGTATGTACTGGCTTGGATACATCACCGTTCAGATTATCTGCATTTCCAAGTCTGCGACCATATTTTATGTAGGATTTAGGTCAAGAGTTTCTTAGTATGTCAGGCTAAATTCCACTCTTCCTTGTCTCTTTCTTGTTTGAGTTATGTACTGAAAGTATGTGCCTCTACGTAATGTACTTGTTTGTGATTACATTAGGATGGACGGGTTCTGTGTTCGTCAATACCAATTTATGGAAAAGGGAAGGAAGCTGGAGATGAGGCTGGTTATATTGTAGGAATGTCCACTTGTTATCCTCAACCTGGCTCAATCAAAATAAACGATGGGGAGACTCTAACTCTAGTATCTAATTACAGCAGCTCCCAGACACACACAGGAGTTATGGATCTCTTCTACATTTTGGTTGCAGACTACCTCCCAAAGTCCTCTGTGCTTAGCTTGGACTCTACACTTTGAGCAATATACTGTAAGGCGTCCAGGTTGTTTTTCACCTAAATGCAATTTCTTTAATCAACTGAGTACTGGCGTGGTTTTGTTCTTGCAGATTTTTGAGTCGTATAAGCTAAAGTTGCTCGCATCCTTCATCAACACCGATGAGGAAAAGGTTGGCGATGGCCATAGATTGATTTTGTTGTGAACTTCTATGTATGAATTATGTAAAGTGTCTTGATTCTGCTTCTCACTCAGTGCTGTGATATGTAGACATAACAAAGCCAATGTACTTATAGGAATAATTTGAGCTTTTTCTTAAGTGTTTTCTTAAATGTGGTGAACTTTGAAGTTCAATTCAGTCTGTTCAATGTAAAAAGCTAAATTATATGGATTTGGAAGCATGTCATCAAATCAAGACTCCCTATTTTTGCTAGGAGAATGTACTTTTTAACTATTTTATTTGTGTACATGGCTATTATGATTGTGGTCCGAGGGAACCCTCACTTGGCTATGATACTAAGTGAAGCTGAAATGATCAATTCTTGAGCTCTTCTTGAGAATAAATGATCAATATTATGGTGTCTCAAACTTACAATGCGAGCATTTGAACTTGCTTAAGTTATTGTCTTTATATTGAGAATTGCATGCATGATGTATATATGCTTATTGTCTCCATCCAAAATAAAATAATGAAAAAGAACTTACATGTAACAAGTTGCCCATTATATGATGTTTCTTGTTCAATAATGCATTGATATGATGTACTAGTAAATCAAGAGGTTACATAACGGTAAATTTATTTCATACAAATTGCGCTTCAAATACTGACATAAAAAAGATAAAGTAAAAAGGTGGTCAATTTGTCATAGTTAACCTATGCGTCATGGCTGAGGCAACCAACCATATTTTGACTATTAATACGAAACGTCGTAGATATCACAAAATGTCGAGGGATAATCCTCGTTGGATTCTCTTTGTGAGGATCCTGGGGATCCTTTAATCACATTCGTTTATCATGCATCGTGCGGTCAATTTTTGTCATCTACTATTTATATTCAATTTTAAATAAAAAAATTTACAATGATTTTGATTGCACGATGTATGATGAACAGATATGATTGGAGAATTCCCAGAATCCTCACAAAGATGATTCGGCATGGATCCTCCTGGCAAAATGTCATCACTTCTGTAATATGCCCTTCTTGCAAAACAACATGTGTCTTTATGTTCAACAAACTCGTGTTTCCAGTCACTCTCAAGGTCTCTCTCCCTCTAAAGTATACGGAGTTTGAAGTTCAAGGAGCGGGTGCACAATTTTGCTCATGTACGTGGCTATTTGGTTTAGCGGCACTTAATTTCTACTTTATGAAAAAATGTCGTGAGTTGGAATCTTAAATACAACATTTATTTGTTCGTTTACCGCAATGTGATATTCTGAAATATTAGAATAGAATGACGTATGGATGTAAGGCCTTCCACAGTAGGCCCAAAAATGTGGGTTCGTTGTTCTTGTTTGCTCCAAAATTGATTTGAATGTTTATACATTTATCTAAATGTATTAAAATTCAAGTCGATGAATAATGTCTCAACCTAATGTAAAAAAGAAAATAGTCGAGTTGGAATTTGTTTTAATTTGTATGAATTTTTACAATTTTACCTGCGAGATCAAATTAAAACAAATTAAAATCCGAGTTAGTTTAGGGTTGATTGAACCCAAATTTATCATCAACGTCTCATTAAATTTTATAAAACGTAAAATAAGAGAAATTATCAAGGGAAAAACGCAAAAAAGAAAGAATAGGAGTGAAAGGGGACCAAACACGAGGAAGAATATCCACTTCCATTCCTGAGCGATCCTTCTCCTTCACCGTCAGGCTCATATCAGACGATCTTCACCTCCTCCGTCGTATTTATACACTGCAGATAGTATTTATATATATATATATATATATATATGTGCCCACTCGGCTGTTATAATCTGTGTTACCGGTCCGCTCCTTAACTACCATTAAATCCAATCCACCCAATTTCTCAGATTGAAGAAGAAGTTGAGGTCCCATCTCCCCCAACCCTCATTTCCTTTGTCCTGTTTTTATCTTTGCTGAATGGCGATGGCTGAAGAATTTATCATGAATTTATGATCGAACACCCAAAAGTCCACCAACCCATTTGCCCAAAATTCGCAAATCTCGTAACTTTATTGTGGTTGTGATCGATTTGATCCGCCGTTGAAGAAGCTCGAAGAACATTGAGGAAGAAGAAGAAGGGGAAAGACGAAGTGGGTTTTTATGTCAGGGGCAAAGCCGGCCGCGGCAGAGCACGTCGGCTTCCCCAACGTGGATGCGAACAAGTCCACCGCCTCTGCCACCGCCAGAGCCGACGGATGCTGCAATCCGGTCAAGAAAACCGGACCCATTTCGATGGATCACGTTCTTCTAGCGTTACGGGAGACCAAGGAGGACAGGGAAGTCCGAATTCGAAGCCTTTTCAATTTCTTCGATGCTAAAAATCTTGGGTATTTGGATTATTCTCAGATCGAGGCCGGATTGTCGGCCCTTCAGATTCCTCCGGAATACAAGTACGCCAAGGATCTTCTGAAGGTCTGTGATGCCAACAGAGATGGAAGGGTCGATTATCTCGAGTTCCGGCGGTACATGGATGACAAGGAGCTCGAGCTCTACCGCATTTTTCAGGCCATTGATGTTGAGCACAATGGCTGCATTCTGCCTGAGGAGCTATGGGATGCCCTTGTCAAGGCTGGTATGCCCCAACTTTACTTTCTTTTGTTTTGAAATTGTGAAAATTCGTTAACTTTTACATGCTAGTTTATACTTCCTTCTGTAGATTGTAGAGCATTGGTATCATTCTTTGAGGCATTGTTTATAGTATTGCTCTGACTGTAGTATGGTTTTCACCAGGGAGCATTTTTACTTTTGTGTTCTGCATTGAGAATGCATAGTTATAACTGTAATATAATTTCTGAAACTGTTTAGAAGGGAACGAAAGCGGTAGGGTTTCCATTTCTGTAGATTTAAGTGAGAGGATTTTTTATTTTTCACCTTATAAGTCCTGGCAGTTTTTAACTTGTAGGGATTGAAATGGATGATAAGGAACTTGCCCGGTTCGTAGAGCATGTTGATAAAGATAACAATGGTATTATAACGTTTGAAGAATGGAGAGATTTTCTTCTACTGTATCCACATGAAGCAACGATTGAGAACATATATCACCACTGGGAAAGGGTGTGCCTTGTGGATATTGGTGAGCAGGCTGTTATTCCAGAAGGAATTGGTAAGCATGTTCATAGGAGCAGATACTTTATTGCAGGTGCTATAGCTGGAGCCGCTTCTCGTACTGCCACTGCTCCTCTTGATCGCTTGAAAGTGGTTTTGCAAGTTCAGACATCACGTGCTTCTGTGGTGCCAGCTATAAAGAAGATATTGAAGGAAGACGGTATCCTGGGGTTTTTCAGAGGTAATGGAATAAATGTTGTGAAGGTAGCACCTGAAAGTGCCATCAAATTCTATACTTATGAAATGTTAAAGAAGGTCATTGGAGATAATATGGGGGCCGACGAGGGAGATATTGGTACTGCTGGTAGACTTTTGGCCGGTGGTATGGCAGGTGCAGTGGCACAAACTTCTATCTATCCATTGGATCTTGTGAAAACTCGGTTACAAACTTGTACTTCAGAAGCTGGAAAGAGTCCTCAGTTGGGGACATTAACTAGGGAAATATGGATTCATGAGGGACCTCGGGCCTTCTATAGAGGTCTGCTTCCGTCTCTTCTTGGGATTGTCCCATATGCTGGTATAGACCTCGCTGCCTACGAGACCTTAAAAGATATGTCGAAGACATATTTTCTTCATGATAATAGCGGTACAGTTTCTCTGGTTTTCCGTTTTTTCTTTCCTTTCTTTATCTTTTGCATCTCGATAACATTTTTTTGTACCATTTGGTGAATTGCCTTTTAAATCTTTCTTTTTTCCAGAACCTGGTCCTCTCATTCAGCTGGGATGTGGGACAATATCGGGAGCTCTAGGAGCAACATGTGTTTATCCTTTGCAGGTTATCCGAACCAGGTACAATTTCATGGCTGAAGTCTTCCACTACTGGTTATTTATTTTTAGTGAAGAGGGCACATCCAAACTACTTGATTTTCTTCACTTAATCTTAGGTTTTCTATACCCGGTGAATTTGCTTTTGGTTTTAATATATTATTTCTTTCCAGATTGCAAGCTCAACGTTCTAATACAGCTACTGCATATAAAGGAATGTCTGATGTATTCTGGAGAACCCTTCAGCACGAAGGCGTTAGAGGTTTCTACAAGGGATTGTTTCCAAATCTTCTCAAAGTTGTTCCAGCTGCAAGCATTACATATATGGTATACGAAGCCATGAAAAAGAAACTAGATCTGTAGCGAGTCGGTAACTACATTAATCTTTCTAGTTAGAAATTGTAACGGAGCTGATGGTGAAGAGAAAGAAAATGAGATTACTAGTTAAGTAGAGGATACGATTGTTATATGACAGATGGTGTCCCCCTTCAGGATACGGGGGCGCAGGATTTTCAATTTTGTAGGCGGAAAGTATTTTTTTTCCCGGATTTATCATAACTTGCTATTGAGAAACAAGGTTACAGGCCCATTCGGAATTTGATGGCAAACGTGACAGGTATTATCTTGTTCCTTTTTTTGTGTTTCTTAAGACTATCTCTCTCTTTTACAGCAAGATTTGAGCGGAACTTGATGCTATTCTCTGAACTAAATCCATATGTGGTGAACATTACAATGAGTATTGTCCCGTCGTTTCGTAACTTCATCTTGTTCTCTTGTTGCTATCATATCCTGAGCTGGATATGCTCTAGTGTGTAACTGAAGTTCTTGGTTGCTTGCTTTGGCCTTGTATGTTATTTAGACCATCTTTAATGCTTTGGTTAAAATTTAAAATTTTTAATTCCGAAACTTTTGTTTTTCTGCTCCAACCTTTCTGGGTTAATTTTTTGTCTGAAATTATTAAAGAATAAATTTAGGCTAAATTTAAAAAAAAATACATATTATGTAGACTGTCCTAATTTAATTCTATGAGCATTTTAACCTAAAAATATTTAGATTTCGATAAATATTGAAAAATTACTAAATCCATCATTTTCTCGAAAAAAAGCGTTGCACTTAGCCGTTGATTTAATTTTGAATCGTGAGATTTTTTTTTTTTAAACTGTTAGATTTGATCATATTTGATTTCACCGGTTAGATTTAATGTATTTATAAATTGAAAATTTAAGATTAAATACCTTTTGATTCTGGATTGTTGAATCAATCAACGTTTCAATAATCTATGTTGCCCGATCAAATAAAGCAATTGGGATTGCACATGGGTGGCCGATAACCCCATTAGGTTGGGCCCCACTTCCCCTCAACGTTGTTCCCTTTTCCTCGCGTTTGGCACATTTCCTTGCTTTTAGCGCGTCAATTCTCCGCACTTTTCTCTTTTTTCTCAATGCCTCTATGCACACAGTGGGTCAGGATTTTAACCCAGTTCGGTTTCTTGTTTTAAATTTGCCCCAAAAATCAGTTTTAACCCAAAACTGATTTTTGGCCAAGGGTGGAGTTGGAGAAAGTTGGGGGAGGATTAAAACCTAAATTTTAGGTTCTAACCCAAGAGTTGGAATGAGCCTTAGGTAGTTGCATCTTAGTGTGTAAACATTAATATACATGTTTGGTGATCGACAACAATAGGATATAATTTTCTCCCCTCCTATTCCCTTCCCCATCTCTTCCAATGCAATATGTCTGAATTGTCAATACCTCAATCGCCAGTGATCAATATACAGTTGCTTGCATTTCCAGTTCCAACTGGTTGTTTATTGCGCCCAGGGAGTTGTGCAAACTGGCATTGCTAATTTGTAATTACCAGCAGCAGCAGCACATAATTAGCGTTAGGTGGTTGTAAGATTATGTGCAGAAGCAACACATAGGAAAGCGAAAAGCTCTTATGTAGGGGGGGGGGTTTGGTATGGGATCCCAAATCCCAAATCAAAAAATTTTGGGATGAAATTTTGAAAACCAATCCCAAACCGAAATTTGGGTATTCCCAATTTTCGGGATTCTCGAAATATTTTTAGTATTTTGGGATGGTTTCGGTATTCCCAAATTTCATACAAATTGAAATACCAATCATTCATACCAAGTCAAATTAACATGCAACCAAAATAAAATAAGTAACAAACCCAAAAGCAAAAAAAATAAGTTACTAACCTAATATGTTTGAAAACTAACAATACAATTTTTTTATTTCGTGTTGAAGAAATAGACATATTTGGTTGAGAAGGAATAGTGCAGGGTGAGTGTGTGTGTGGGAGGTTCGTATCTACAAATGTGGCAATAAAGGGTTATGGTTAGTACCTATAAACCACACCAATTATATTGCTACTAGTAGTTAGCAACAATTCAAATGTATAATAATAATATATATATAATATTTATTTTCGGTTCGGTATGGGATTATTGAAAAATTGAGGAAACAATACCAATTCTGGTACCGAAATTTCGGGATTGGTTCGGTATGTCATCTTGAAAAATTCGGAAATTTTGGTTTGGGTTTGGGATTTTTTTGGTTTGGTTTGAGATTTTCGGGAATTTTTACCAACCCTACTCTTATGTACCTGATATGTCACCAAGGTAGTATTTCAGACCATTCATGTGTTGTCATGTCACATTTATTACTTAATTTATTAACAATATTACATCCGTTGTTTGTATGATTGAATATTTGGGACACCACATACATGACATCTCAGATGCAAAGAAGTTTCTCTACCGTTGAACTAATCAAAGATAAAGAACAAAAATGCAAATATGAGTTTTTTTTAAAATCTTAATGAAACACTCCCAGTACTGTTTACTTTAACGAAAATGATATTTTTACCTTGAAAAGTCACTCCAAGTACAATTCACTTCACCTTTATTTTGTCATTTTTATTAAAACTAAAGTTTTTGAGAATTTTTCGTTAGTTTTCTTTTTTATTTAATCCTTATAACAAGCTTAAAGTGTAGTAATTCTTTCCAAATTGATATTTTGAACTTCACTACTGCAATGTTGAAAAGCTATTAGAAATTAAGTGGGAAGAACAAACAGATCCACATAGACCCTCAAAACAGGCATAGAATTGCTTCTTTTTGGTGGCTATTGGCAAGAATCTGGGCCATGTAAATAACAAAGACCACAACTGAAGGGAAGAAGCAGCCAAACATATTGAACATACACATTCAAAATAACTTGGCATGCTTCTTTACTCTACTATTACATAAAGATCCTATTACATAAAGAGTTCAACATGTGAGAAAAATAAAAACATAAAGATTTTGACACTTTTCTTTTAGCCATCTGCACTCCAAACCGAAAATATGTCATTATTTATCTCTTTACTGAAGAGAGGAGCGCAAGAGACTACAGAATGAGTGCTACAATCGCTAGCCGATAATAAACCCGGAAGAAAGGCTTTGCCTCCCCTTTGCCTTTTTGACTTGCCTTTTGTCCCTTCACATCCCATCAAGGGAGGAAGAGGGTGGGATTGACCAAGCATGTAGAAGAAGTTCTACTCACATTCTTCATCATCTTCTTCCTCTTCTTCCTCCACATTTTTGTGTGTGCTTTAGCCAAGAGAGAGAGAGAGAGAGAGAGAGAGAGAGAGAGAGAGGGGGCTTCTTAGATGGTTTACAATGAAAGTGGGAGTGTTGTTATATGCATCTGCAAGTGTATATATAATTGTAGGGGTGTGATATCCCCACACCCCTTCTTACTTCTCCCACACCTTTTTGCTTTTCGCCTGTCGGATTGGATGAATTGAAGAAGATCAACGGATATAAATTAATAAGGGTTGTGAGAGAAGTAAAAAGGAATGTGTGGATAACACACCCCATAATTGTATGAACCTTTCAACGAGCTAGGTGGGTTGCTGGTGGCATCCATAATTTTTTAAAGATTGTTTAGTCAAAATGGTATATGAGATTGATATAATTCTTCATTTTGGTTCGTAACAACAAAAACTGATAAAAGTGATTCCTGAGTTTGTCAACCATAAATTATTTTGGTCATTCCGTGAAAAATTTATAAATATCCTCGTTAAGTGGAAATGTTTGTTTAACAAAAATATTCTTTAAAAGGTGGTCATGTGATAGTTTAACGAAGATATTGACAAATTATTCATGGAAAGACCAAAATGATTTACGGTACACAAACTCAAAAACCACTCATATAGATTTTCAATGTTAAAAATTTTAAATGAAGAGTTATGCCATTTCAAAAACTATATTGACTAAAAAAATCCTTTTTTCAAATCATAAAGAGAAAAAGAGGAACAAAGAAGACGAAGGAAAGAATCACTAATGGTCCCCATTAGCATTATTAATCTCTAATTGGGGTAAGTGTGCTTATCTTTTTCTTAGAATATTATCACTCTTTCTCTGCTTTCTATCAATCACAACATTAGCCTTTCAAATCAAGAGAGAGAGTTTAGCGTTTGAAATATGGCTCATAATAAAAAAATGAGTTTTATTCATTAAATGATACGTCGGTAGTTGATTTTTTATTTAAACACTTTAAATTTTGTTTATTTTTAACATTTTATGAGAAAAAAAAAAAAAAACTTAAATAAAGCAGGCTGATCAGTTAAATTATCAGTCACTCGCTCCAAAAAATACGTTATCGCTAACATTTAATATCATCTAACTCCACGAAATCTAAGTTTCTCTATTTGGTAAAACAAGTGGGGGTTCGTTTATTATTATTAATCAAACTAATGGGTGGAAAGATGAGTTAACATATTGCCACGTGGATGGATCTTTTGGAGTCGAGTCCAAGAGGGGAATTTGGAAATAGAACCGGTCTCCTCTTTATGGGAGTGGATTTGCACCGTCCGTCTGTGAGAATCTATGTGTACGAAGCCACTAATCCACTTAGTGGGAGACCCAAAATGTGGAATAAACTGTTGATTATGTCACTAACCTAACAATAATCCAAAGCTAATCTCTCTTTTTTACTCGAGATTTTTCAGTGTACCCGAGACACAAGGTGGTACATCATATGTCATTATACAAGTAGTGAGATATTTGTATTAAAAAAATAAAACTTTTCTCCACTTATATAATAACACGTAATGTACTGTCTGTGTTCTGAATAAATGAAAATTTTCTCCTTTCTCTTATAGATAAGGAAGACCTAGTGACCTGGTGTGACAACCAATTGGGAACAACTAGGGTTTGGATTTGCTTTAGTCACTAATTAGACTCCTTTATAGATTAGTGTTTGCTACATTTGTTCTATGTGCAATAATTGAGGACATTTGATTTATTCTTTAATTCCAAGGTGTAATTGTGTAAGCCTTTGTCTTTTAAGTAATAAAAAACCCTAAAAAATTTCACATAGCAAAATAGAAATTGAGAAGAAGATGCATGAGCTCATGTTGTGCATCATTTAATATATGCCTATTGGAACCCACCAATTCCCTTCAATTTGAAGTCACATAGCAAATGCAAATTTAGAAGAAGACGCACTGAAATTGTTATTGATATTTCAAGAATCTAATTGTGCATTACAAATTTTCAATATTTAAAAAGAAAAATACTCTCATGAGGAGTACACAATCAGAGTTTGAAGTGTCAATAATAGTTCACTTTACTTATATTTCATTACTTAGATTATTATTATAGGAGAAAGATTTGTATGCAACGAGAATATCACTGTAACGGTATTTCAAATCAATCGCGCATTAATACGTGAAAAAGTTAGATGTGTGATAATTAACTTAAGATAATGAAAAATGAAAATTCCAATAAACGTAAGTTTCTCTCAACGAAGTAACAATCCCAATAAACTTAAGTTTCTTTCAACGAAATAACATTTTGTTCTCTTGGCACTCAATATACGTAGAGTAATCATTTTGCAAAGAAAAAAAAAAAATTGTTTAGCCCTAAACCCGATTTTCGCGGCCTTGGTGGTGGCTGCTCGGTTCCCAAAAAACAAAAACGTAAACGCCTTTTTCCAGTGTCCATTGAATTGGTTCGGGATAGATTGGACTGGACCTGGGCCCAAGATTGTGAACTCCATTTGAAGATCCGGCCTTCTTCTTCACTTTGGTACCGGAGATAGTTTTGTTGTCGTATAATTTGCCCCAAAATAGGTAAGAAAAGATTATTGTCAATCAAAGGATATTACTTATTTTGGCATTCAAGCTTACAAATAAGGTGGACGTGCCGGAGTGGTTATCGGGCATGACTAGAAATCATGTGGGCTCTGCCCGCGCAGGTTCGAATCCTGCCGTCCACGTTTTCTTTTTTCTTTTTATTTATAAAAATCAATATTTCATTTTTCTTTCAATAGCTCCTCCTTAATTTACCGCCATTTCCTTCTTTTTGTTCTTCGATCCTTTTGATTTCTGAAAACATAATGGCAGTCAGAGCAAATCGAAGTGAATGAACGCCGCCAGTTCCACCACCATCGCTGCCGCAATCAAACACTGCAAAACCCCAAAACAGCTCATCCAACTCCATTCCCACACCATCAACAACTCCTCTCTCCTCCAGATTTCATCATCCCCATGCCTTCATCTCGCTCCTCCCACCCTTCTCCGCCTCTGCAACCGCCTCCCTCAGCTATGCCGTCGCTCTCTTCAACCGCATCCACCCGTCAACCTTCTCCTTCAACAAATGGAATCAGTCTACGGGGTCCCTCGAGGGCTCAAGCATTAAGGGTGCATGGCTAATCTGCTTGGAGAGCAGGTTTGATCAAAGAAGCAATGGAGATGATCGTGAAGATGCCGATGGGGGGGCGTTGTGTTTGGGTGGGTGGGATGGTTTGCTTGGCGGCTGCAGAATCCATGGCCATGTTGAAACGGCGAAGAAAGCGGCGGAGCAAGTGACGGAGTTGGACCGTGAAGATGAGGAGTGTGTTCAGTCCTGGCCAATGTGTATGCAACTGCAGAAAAATGGGACCATGTTGTGAATGTTAGAAAGTCGATTGGATGGAGTCACTCATGAGTTCTTTGCAGGGGATTGCTTGCATCCTAAGACAGAAGCTATAATTTGGTTTTGAATGGACTTCAAAAATATCAGTTCGAAGCATGCTACGGTAACCAATCTTTGTTTTTTAGTAAATCATATTTTTAATTTTCTTACAATCTTAAACAGAAGTTGAATTTTGGGTTCGTGAGAAAGAACTTCTATGTTGTAGGATGTCAATGCAACGTATCTCTAACAAATGACAGTGTGTGATTGGTTCGAAAATCGTCGCTATTATTGTCTAATTCACTTAGATATTAACTTTTATATAACGGAAATGTTATTGTAACAATTCTCAAACTAATAACAATATGTGATTGGTTACTTTCATATAACGAGAATGTTATTGTAGCATATCTCAAACTAATAACAATATGTGATTGGTTAAAGATGCACTAATGACATTTGATTAACGTAAGATACAAACTTTCATACAATATGAATGTCATTGTAGCTATCTCAAGTCAATGACAATGTATAATCAGTTTATGGTGCACCACTAACAATGCCTAATTCACGTAAGATACTAAATTTAATATCACATGAATAATGTTTTAGAATATCCTAAGTCAATTGTGACTATTACTATAATATATCTCAAGTTAATGATAAGATTAGTTTGGAATTCGTCTCACGGTAGCTGATTGACTTAAGAATAGCCGCAGTAACATCGTTCGTAGGTAATTAAGTTTTTACTGTCGAGTAAAAGTAAATGATATTTATTTAGCCAACAGGATCTCTTCGGATTTTTTGATGAGAATTTTAAGAATTCGTAAATTGTGTACGTTTATCGTATATTATGCAGTCAGTTTTTATCAAGTACAACTTGTGTTTAATTTTAAATAAAAACACTTAAAATGATTTTTTATCGCACGATGTATAATAAACAAATACGATTCATAAATTTTGAAATCTTTACAAAGAAGATCGGGCGAAAATCCGGATTATTTATTTACTAAGTTTTGTTTCAGTAAAGTCCAAGAAAGATTGAGGTGCCAGTTTCAGGAGGGTTCTTATGACACTGTGCACTTTATAATTCGACACGTGTCCTATTTGCTTCTGTATTGCGTTACGTGGCTCCAGAACTCTCTACCCTTCTCAGTATCCATCTGACTCTATAAGTAACATCCAGCTGCAGTTAGTTCAGGTAAAAAAATCGCTGGAAACAAATCTTCTTTAAGATCATGGCTTTCAGATCAATGGTAAAATCTTCTTCTTTGTTCTTTACCTTTTATTTTTGTTTTTGTTTTCTGAGGATTTACTTGCGATTTAATATAAGTGCATCACATGCTACAGAACCACTGGAAACAAATGTCGACCGGCTTACGCCGATACGCCACCGCGACCTCTCCGAAGATGAAACCCTACGCCCCGGCTGCCGGTGCCACAGAGAATCCCCAACAGAGCTACTTCAAAAGGTTCATGAGGGGCGACTTTGTGCCGGTCTACGTTGCTGTCGGGATGATAGCGCTGTCGGTGTCGCTGGGGCTCCACACCGCCAAGCAGCACCTGAGGTACAACCCCCACGTCTACGTGAAGAAGAACCGGAGAGAGACGCTGCCGGAGGTGGTGGAGCCGGAGCGCGTGGTGGAGGAGTCTGACAAGTTCATTCAAAATTCGTTTTTCAGGAAGGTGGCGCATGTCCAGGAGTTGGACGACTACAATCACGCCGTTAAGGATCCGATCCGGAAAGATGTTTTCGCTCACAAACCCAAACCGCCCCGTTCAAAAACCGTGACGCTCAAGGACGTCGGAGTGGACCCTATCCGTGCCCAACCCGAAGCTTGATTAGTTCTGCTCTTCTTTTTTTCTTTTTTCCACTCTCGGGTTTTTGCACTTGCGTGAATTTCTTGTATTGATCTTTTTAGCTTATGGCTTTATAGTGATGGATGATGGTTTGTTGCTGTAACTTTTAACAATGTATATACTAGGTATTGTAATCTTACAAGTTACAAATGTACCGCAACTTTACTAAGGAAGGATGAAAATGCTTAATTTTCTTTTGATAAAGTCTGGGAACGTGAACAACATTTCGTGAAGCTCCTATATATAAGGAAGGATGGAAATGCCTCACCCTCGAGGTTAGTGGTGACATGGTTTTTGAAACCAGAAGCGATGGGCCAAGATTTGTTGAGCTATGCTACAATGGCCTTCGGTTCGGTTGCCAACTTTCCAAGTAAGAATTGCGTACCATCCAAACTTTCTAATCAGATCTTTCTGATCGTATGACTTTGTTCATTCCTCCAACCGTCTCGTATACAGAATCAATTTGACAATGCGAACAATCTGCAACAATGAATTCGTGAACGAGACCATCTACTTCAATAAGAGAGCAACCCGGCTGCTTCTGGGCACCCTGAAGAGCCACACCCTTCCTCATCCTGCTCACATCATGCCACCTTGATGCCGAAGCATATAGATTCGACAACAAAACACGCGATGCAAACTTTCTTGGTTCCAATTCCTCAATCCTTTTGGCAACAAACTCTCCCGAATCTATGTCCCCATAAGTCCTACATGCGAAAAGCAGAGATCTCCATATAACCACATCGGGTTGAATAGGCATATCTCTGATGAACTTTTCAGCCTCGTTTAACAGATTAGCACGACCAAGAAGATCCACCATGCATCTGTAGTGTTCGATACGAGGATTGAGCTTATAAATTTCAGCCATGGCTCTGAAATAGTGAAAACCTTTATCCACAAATCCGCCATGACTACATGCAGACAACACACCGAGGAATGTGACCTCGTTTGGCCTCACATCACTCGACGCTTCCATTTGTGAAAACATTTCCAGTGCTCCAACAGAGTCCCCGTTCATAGCAAGACCAGTTATCATGGCAGTCCATGTAAAAACATTTCTTGTGCTCATTTCATGGAAAATTTCAAGAGCCCGTATAATGTCTCCACACTTCGAATACATGTCAATCAAGGCATTCTTCACGGAGATTTTGGTGTAAAAGCCACTTCTTTCGCAGTATGTATGCACCCATCTTCCATGGTCTAATGCACCTGAATGCCCACACGCAGATATTGCACAAGCAACCATTGCTGCGTCTGCTTCAACTCCATCTAACCGCATTTCCCTAAACAATTCAATGGCCTCTTTGAACGACCGTGACTGAGCATAACCGGCGATCATAGAAGTCCAACACACTACATTTCGCTGCTCAATTCTATCGAAAACCCTTCGAGCATCATCCATGCGCCCACATTTCACATACATGTCGATCAAAGATGAACCCAAGAATACATCCAATGGAAACCCACCTGGCAACACTAACCCATGAATCTGCCTCCCCAAATGAAGACACCCCATCTTCCCACAAGCAGTGAGAGCGCTGACCAACGTCAAATTATCAGGCCTCGTAAAAGCAAGCATTTCCTCAAACACCTGGAGTGCATCCCGGTTCCGAATGCTCTGCAAATACCCAGAAACAACGCTGTTCCAAGAGACCACGTCGCGAACTGAAACGGGAAGAAAGTCGAAAACTTTACGAGCAGAGTGAAGCAATCCGCACGCGGAGTACATCGAAACAAGGCCGTTTTGGACGAAGACGTCGATTTCGAGCCCGAGTGCGACTGTAAAAGCGTGAAGCTCTTGGCCCTTGTGGGAGAGACTGAGACGACCGCATACTTTGAAGAGGAAAGGGAAGGAGTAGTTGTCGGGAAGCAAATGAGGGTAACGACGTCGCACGAGATTGTAGTGAAAGAGCTCTTCTTGCGGGCAGGAGCTGAGCGAGAAGGCTTTGAAGATGAAGTTGCAGGCGAAGAGATTTGGGTTTTGAATCTGGGAGAAGATGGAGCGGGAAAATTCGAGGCGGCGGTGGGAGAGGGAGAGAAGGAGGAGCTTGCTGGAGACGAAGGAGTTGGGGGAGAAGACGCCGGAAGTAAAGGCGTGGGAGACGAGTTGGTATAACTGCTTGAGGTTGAGATCTCCGTTGCATATATCCAACAGAGACGGCCGTTTGGGTTTTGGTGTGAGGATTCGAAGTGACATTGCGGCATTGCAGGCTCGTCGGCCGCCGGTAGTAGCATTGTAAAACAAAAACAAACCAATACAACTTTGTATGAAGGCGATCCATGCAAAGTGTTTGTAATTAGCAACTAGCCATAGCATTTTCAAGCCACTTCCTTGTCTTCGTATTTGATGTCCTTTATTTTTTTCTAATGTCTAATTATTAGAAGATCGTATCGAGTTGAACCTACAATTATTAACTGATTACATATCATGGCTTGATGCTACTTATTACAATAATTATTACGATGAATTGTCATTTAGTACGTTAATCATCAAAGTTAAAATAGTTTAAAAATGCAATCCATTTGACAATTTTTTTATTAATAATGAAAAAGCAAATGATCTCAAGTCTCTTCAACATTACTCGTATGATTTCTATCGTTTTAATAAATAAAAAACATTACTCGTATTATTACTAATCATATTTTTCTTTTCAAAATTGAAAACAGCCAGAGCTTTTAATTCCCCGCCTCCTATGAAAAATGACGTAACTAAAAAGAAAAAAACCAAATAAGAACGTAGAAATTTCCATTTAACCGGGTGAATAATCATTTGGGCTTGGACCCGGCCCAATCAAGAGAAAGAACAGAACAAAAAAGGCCGAAACTCACAAGGGACGCAACGATGCGTCAAGTATGGACGTGGCCGGATCTCATTGGTCCACTGGACGTGGCACGTGATTTGATTGGCGGAAGCAAGTCGAAGGCAGTGTTGTGCAGATCTATATGTACAAGTATCGGAGCTGTGTTTCCCAGAGAGGGGAGTTGTCAAAGAACTTCGAGGAGGGAGAGAGAGAGAGAGAGAGAGAGATACAGGAGAGAGTTTTAGAGAGAGAAAGATGGTTAAGGTTCGCGCTGGTGTTCTTCCGGTGCTGTTGCTTCTCGCAGCTTGCTTTGCATTTCAGCAGCTATCTGCTTCCGACGATACGGTAATTTGCATCGTCTCACTCTGTAATTGCACTTTCATGCTTTGAATCTCAGATTTGAATCCCAATTTCTTACGAATTTCGATTGATTTGTAAATTTAGGTGTTTTACGATTCGTTTGATGACACATTCGAAGGCCGATGGATCGTCTCCAGCAAAGAAGAGTATCAAGGTCCGTTCTTTCTCTCTAATTTAAGAGAAAAAAGATTATATATTTGTGTGTATGTGAATGTTTGTATGTGTCTGTAGTAATTGGATCGTTGTGTGATCGATCGATCTGAGTATATTAATGGTTTCCTTGTATGTTAAACTCGAATAATTGTGTTAGCGCAGATGTGGATTAGGTCAGTTGGTCACGGCACGCTGTGCCTGAGTTCGAATCCCCCACCTTGTAGATTAGATTAGTTAGAATATTGTTTTTATGACAGAAATAATCATTTTGTAACTATTAAGCTAATAGCTAAGTGAACTTAAGCAACCGTACAAATCCCTATGATGCGAAATATTGTACCTTTTGGAGGACAATATGTAGAGTGAGATATTACAGTAATGTATCTTTCTGTTTTCATGGAATTATTTATTGTGTGATCGGATCTTGTTGTGCAAACGTATGGCTTTTGTGAATCGTAATGGACTTGAATGAGATACGAAATTTTTATGTCCCCTGCTCATAAAATCTGACAATTCTAGCTCATTGATCATGAGTTTGGGACGTTTGTTGCCATATATGGAGTTGCAAGCTTATAGTGACGTCTAATTTGCGTTTAGGTGTGTGGAGCCACTCGAAGAGTGAGGGTCATGAGGATTATGGGCTTCTTGTGAGTGAGAAGGCCAAGAAGTACGCAATCGTGAAGGAGCTTGAGAAGCCTGAGAGTCTGAATGATGGAACTATTGTTCTCCAATTTGAGACCCGTCTCCAGAATGGGCTTGAATGTGGTGGTGCCTATCTGAAATACCTTCGACCCCAGGAGGCTGGATGGGAACCTAAGATATTTGACAATGAGGCTCCTTATTCGATCATGTTTGGACCTGACAAATGTGGGCTCACAAACAAGGTTCACTTCATTTTCAAGCACAAGAACCCCAAGAGCGGGGAGTACGTTGAACACCATTTGACCACTCCACCTTCTGTCCCAGCTGACAAACTTACTCATGTGTACACTGCCATTCTGAAACCAAATAACGAGTTGGTAATTCTGGTTGACGGGGAAGAGAAGAAGAAGGCGAATTTCCTATCAGCTGATGATTTTATGCCACCGCTTATTCCTACGAAGACAATCCCTGATCCAGAGGATAAGAAGCCTGAGGACTGGGATGAGAGAGCCAAAATTCCAGACCCAAATGCTGTTAAGCCAGAGGATTGGGATGAGGACGCCCCAATGGAAATTGTTGATGAAGAAGCAGAGAAACCCGAAAGATGGTTGGATGATGAGCCTGAGGAGATAGATGATCCTGATGCCACAAAACCAGAAGATTGGGATGATGAGGAGGATGGTGAATGGGAAGCCCCAAGGATCGATAACCCGAAGTGTGTAACAGCCCCTGGTTGTGGCGAATGGAAGAAGCCAATGAAGAGAAACCCAGCTTACAAGGGAAAATGGCATGCTCCACTCATCGATAACCCCAGTTACAAGGGTATCTGGAAGCCTCAGGAGATTCCAAACCCCAGCTACTTTGAAGCTGACAAACCCAACTTTGAGCCTATCGCTGCTGTTGGCATTGAGATCTGGACAATGCAAGATGGTATATTGTTTGACAACATTTTGATAGCGAAAGACGAGAAAGTTGCACAAGCATACAGAGACACCGCTTGGAAACCAAAATTTGAAGTTGAGAAGGAGAAGACGAAGGAAGAGGAAGATGTTCAGGGTGCAGAAGGGTTCCTTGTCACTGTCCAGGTAAATATTTTGCAACGTATCAGTTCTTGCTGTTGTCTAATGGAATTTATATGATGGATACTTTGAACAGTTACTGATACTCATGTTTTTATTTCCTGCAGAAGAAAATATTTGACCTCCTATACACAGTCGCAGATCTTCCCTTATTAAGTTCCCACAAGTCTAAGATCATTGTAAGTCATCAGTCTTTCGTTTATTATCTGTTTCGAAGGTGATTTTCTGGAACGCAACCTAAAATCCAAGCTTGTTTTGTGCAGGATCTCATCGAGAAGGCAGAGCAACAACCAAATCTCACCGTTGGCATCCTTGTTGCCATTGTGGTGATCATCTTCTCCGTATTGGTCAAGCTACTCTTTGGCGGGAAGAAACCTGTGAGTGTTGAAGGCCCTCAAACACTTCGAATGAAGTATTTCTGCTAGTGATGTTGCTTGTTGCTAAATGTTACTTTCTCTTTGTGCAGGCAAGAGTTGAGAAGAAAACCACCGGAGCCGCCGCTGCTTCAAGCAGCAGCGCAGCAGCTAAGGAAGATGAGAAGGAGAAGGAGGAGAAGGAGAAGGAGAAGGAGGGTACTTCATCTGAGAGCGAGAAGGAAGGAGCCGCTGCTCCTCGCAGAAGGACAACGACCAGGCGTGAAAACTGAGGCGGGGAAGATAGAGGAAGCTACCGATGGCAGTTTGCACTTGCATCATCTTCAAATTTTGAGCCTTCGTATGTTTTTGTAGGTTATTCATGAACATTGGCAATATTTTTCTTTTCTTTTGTTCTTTTAGCCTTTTATGTTGAAACAGTTAAATGCATGAGGAGTGTAAATGACGCATCTATTAAGCGATTTTCTAATGACCAAAACAAAAGAATTTCTTTGACAGCATGATGATTGCAAGTCTATGATAGTTCGTGTTTTTATTTGTTCAAGCGATATTCTAATCTCTTCTTACCCGTAGTTTAATCTCTTCTTACCTAAACTACGGAGGACCGACAGATTGAAAGACAAGGGGCCTCTAGTTGTTGATTGTTAGGGTAATTTGAAGGAAGATGTGAGATTAGATGCTAAATATCAAATCATATATTTGATAAAAACTTTTGCCATTTTTGAGGATTTGGAATTTTATCACCATTGGGACATCATAAAAATGTTATTTATTACTAGCTATACGTTCAACTACGATTTGTCCGTATATCTAGTTTCCTACAAGTAATCTAAGGCCAGGGCATTTCACAACGGTTTATGCCATTTTATAGGATGGAATTCATGAGACTTGTATAACACTCAAGAACCCAAGATAGCATCAATGACCAATTTAGAGTCCCCTTCAATCGTCATTTATGAGTAGCAAATTTTAAGCATCACCAAGAGCCACCGTTTCCGCCACCAAAAATCTTCCTACCACCCAGTTAGGGATTCCCAAACTCATTTCTCCTCAACGAATTCTTTTCACAATCAGAGAAGAAGGCAGGCCTTGGTAACGGGAGATTTTTTAGAGTGACCGGAACACAAAGTGGTATACCACGTGTCACTATACAAATAGTGAGATATGTGTATTAAAAAGTTAATAACTTAAAAATAAAGTTTTTCATGTATAAAAACATATAGCGTACCACCCGTATTCCAGTCACAATGAAAATTTTCTTGGCAACATCTTCTCATTAATACAGGACGCCGGCAAAAAATAGGAGCAATTGGATGTTCGATGTTATATCACCGATAACCCAGCGTTGTATTCGAACACAATCAACCAATCTCACTAACGCATTCGGTAAACAGTTGAAGCTGTGGGTCGTGGCCTCTCTGTAACTTTTATCATTCATTGACACAGGTTGACAAACTTGACACTCCTTAACCTTCATTGTCGTAAACTTAACACACGTCGATCAATAATAAACAACCAATAATAAAGGCCACACACAAACAGCTCGAAACAGTTAATGTTTGCTGCAGGAAAGCTTTTTCGAAATGTATCGTTGTATACCCAAAAAAATTTATAAATACAAGACACTAATTAAAGGTTAAGCTTTTGGTGGACAGACAAAATTGTCTATGCTGGCCTCAAACGAGAGACTGAACAACACATGGGGTAGAGTTTTACCTTATTCGAATTTTGCAAAAAAATTGTTCCCTCTCATCCAAAAAAACAGACAATCCGCAGACCGGAAACAAAACTTAACTGCAACAACATAACGTTCCTTTTTTCTTCTTTCTTTTCCTCTCTTACTCTGAAAAGCATATGATATATGCTATAAATTAAACTCGTCTTACGTCGGAGTTGTTTTTGTAACTTATCTTCCGTCACTATTACTGTATATTCATCGCTTGCCAGCAGCGGCCTTCCTAACCGGAGGAACGTCCTCATCATCGGACTGGATGTCTCCATAGCGCCACATCCCCCGCCTATCGGACCTTGCTTCTTCCTGGAACTTTTCCAAATTCTCGATTGCCGTCTTCCTCTCCTTGGTTTCACGTTTCTTCATTTTCTCTAGCCTTGCAAGTCCTTCCTGAAAATTTCACAAATTTAAACAGATGACATTCAGAAAGACATTACGAAAAAAAAAGTTTAAAAAGATTCAGACAAGCATTACATATTTATATAACATGATGAGGGTTCTGTTTGACAGAAGCATGAATTCATCGATGTTTTATTGTATACTTGATCACAAATTAAACATTACTTATAAGTTCACAACAGATTGTTTCCGAGTAAAACTGATTATAGATGTCCTCGAGGGACAACATATATACGCAGATTTGGTGTGGGTAGGATTTGTGAAGGGCAGCAGGAAAGAATTTAAAAGATGAGATTCAAAATAAATAGAAAAAAGAGCTATAACTCAAACCTGAAGCATGGCGGCATTCAAGCTGATCTCAGCATCCACAGCGACAAGAGTCACAAGAAGCACTGGCCCGGTCCCCTGACCCTTAACTTTCCCCCCTGAAAGATCCCTTTCCTCAATCATGGCCCTAAATTCTTTGGCACTGTTTAATGCGTGCTCACTTAAATACTCTGCTGCTTCTTGACCAAAGTCCTCCTCCAAGCCCGGGACTTTAACGTATGCAAGGCTGCATAATTGAGCAAGACCAGGTGCGGAGGAAACCAAAGGGTCAAGAGGCCGTATCTGACTGTAAGGGACAACCTCTTGGTTACCATAATCTATGTAGAGAACTTCAAACTTGTCTTTAGGGGATTCCACAGCTCCTCGAGGTGCATTGACAATCTTTGCATGAAGAAATACACAAATTAAATAATTTGAAATTATGAAGACTCAGTGTACAAGTCACATAATCAGACTTGCCTTTTATGAAAATCGGGAAAAAATGTATGCTTATGGACTAAAATAACTCAAGAATAAAAATATTTATTACAATTGGAATATAAAACTGACGATTCAGGTTGAAACTCACCATTGCGCGGTTCCAAGAGTTATCAGCACTAAACTGAGCAAGGACAATGTCACCCTTCTTAGGATTATAAGCACCAATTACGGGAGCTTCTTGAAGATTCAAAGATGCAAGCTGTTGCTGAATAGAGGCAATTTTCTGATCCCCAACTGTCTGAACATAAAATTTACCGCTTCCCAAAATCTCTGTTACCACTACCTGAAAGTAAGGAACATGATAGATATTACTTAACATTTTATAACACGTAGAATGGGAAATAATAAAATGCAATTGCATTCCAAGTACCTTTAGCACTTCTTTCTGTTTGGTGTTGTCAACAGCTGAACCGTTGGGAACCTCCTCTCCTTCAACATAGTTCTCCCAGATCTGCGAAAGAAAAAAAGAATGTAAATTAGCATAGTTACCAGGAAGACAGCTGTAATAATGTAGGTATGTTGCTTCACATACTTTCAGTTTCTTCTTTTTTGCAGATTCCTCCGCTTTTTCAAGAAGGTGCCCATCAGGGATTTCACCGCCAAAAGAATTTTGAAATTTTGCAAGGCCAGCTTCAACAAGGGCAACCGCCACATTGGTCTTTGACTCCCATAAAGATCCCAAGAAGGTCCCGGTTCTATCAACAGTCTCAACTTCAATCTGTAAATGACATAATTTTATCAAAGCTAGAACATAACCAAGTGGCAACGAGAATTTAATGTTAAATGAGATTACCTCAACATCTCTCTGCATAATTCTTCGCCTCATGAGCGCAATTGCTTCGTCTGAATATGGCTCCTCACGACCAGGACATCTGACACCAGAGAATGCGAAGGCAATGCTGCATGTTTCCTTGGGAATCAATAATTTAAAACGATGCCCACTGAGGACATATTCCACAACAGCAGGAATTTTCCTCCTTTTCTGTAAGAATGGAAAGAAGTCCCTGGCTTTCTTTGCTGATGCCTGTTAAAGACAACATCAATTAAGGAATGAGTGAAATTGTATACCGACAGTTAGACACATCAATTAAGTAAAGAATGACTGAATAATTTTATTGCTCACCACTGTCAAGTCTGTAATGTGCATGACTGGAGGTTCCTTGGTAGAATGTATTCCTTTCTTTCCAGCAGTAGCACGTGTTTCTGCTGTCATAAGGGCATCATAATAGTTTGATCTCTCCTCAAAATCTCGATGTCTAATAACAGTGCCAAAGCCACGTGAAACCACCAACTCAGCAACATTCACACCAGCCTGCTGACTGGCAGGCGCAGATGAAGCAGGTGCTGGGGCGTCATCACCCTCAGCTTTAGTAGGAGATGCAAGGAAAACTGTTCCAAAATCCATTACCCTCGAATCGGCAGGTCCAGAAGTAGGTGCAGCTCCCTCTCCAGGGACGACCTTCCTTGAATACTCCATTTGAACATTTACCTACAGAACATGAGAAATGGAAATATATTGAAATTATTTGAAATTAAAAGAGAGACTTCTATGATGAAGAAAATAGTGAATCAAAACTACTCTCATACTTGACGTCCAATAAGGCGTGTTCTCAGGAACTCTTTGGCTTCACGGGCATATGGAGCTGGCTTTTCTTCCCTACGAGGATTGCCCATTTTCGGACACCTAATACTTGAAAGATTAACTCGCCTCTCTGCTAGTGGACTGCCAAATGGAACAGAATCATCAGCAACAATCACGCAGTCCCCGCTTACAACCTCCACAACCTGGAAGAAAGAAAAATCAATTACATAAGTACATATTATAGGACAAATCATTATGTTGTGATAAACATACATAACTAACATTCCATACTACCTTTCCTGTGAAATTCTGGTTATGAATTGCCTTTGAATTTGTAGGTGGGGGTGTGTAGTTTGTCCAAATCCTCAACTTGCTTTTTTTCGCTTGAAGCTCTGCAGTCTTCAGCCGCCGCTTCACATCGTCTTCCAACGTGGTTGCACTCCATTCAACGTACTTTGCATAACCCTAAACAAAAGGTTTGAATATTGTCAGTATGCCCTAGATATGGGCCTGAGAGAGGGGATAAGAGATTTACAATCTGACAATAGAGCATGCAAGAAGCTGCATGGAAAGATTGAAAGCATGCCATAAAATATTTCAACAGTCAGGGATAGGAAAACATTAGTCATCAATAATGTTACATTTGAAATAACTACAGAGTTTAAGCTCTTACATTTTCAACAAGCTCAAGGGCCAAGTCTTTTGCCGAGTCCCCATCGGAGTAATATACTGACCCAATCAAATTACTGAACTTGTCATTGCCTTCCAGAACGATGCGGACCTACATATCGATCACAATATTGATAAGATTGTAATAACAATGTCCAAGATAACCTGCAATAGAAAGTTGCTTACATCTCTATGCAACACACGAATTTCTGTAAAATGTTTAGCTTCCAATGCAAATGGATCAGCAGAAACTTCAACAGACGATGCTGTTGAAGCTAAAATCCTTTGAGCAGAAGTTAGAGGGGCTCGAGGTTCAGATGAAACATCTCCATTTGTTTTATTGGAAGTTGTTTCTGGTTCAGCAACAATGTCTGATGCAACAGGTCTCCTTCCCACCGATGGGGCCTAATTGGAAGAGAGAAATTATGTTATATATATATATATATATATATATATATATATATACATGTTATTACTTTCTGAGTAAAAATCAGATAAGAACAAAATCTTATACGTATGTGTCCAGATTGAAGAAAGAATGCATACCTGAATTCCTGCAACGAATACTTGGACAAACTGAAAATCCGGAAGCAAGTAGGCCCTAACTGTGCTTCCATCACGAACCTGCTCGACAATACATTCCATTGACCTGCCTTTATTTTCAGCCAACAGACTCACAGCATCTAAGTTGCTGGCATTCCCAATAGCAGAGGGAGGTAGATTCCTTTTGGATGCTTCACCAGCACCAGGAACCTGTAATTATCAACAAAATAATCATGCTTCATGTCCTCAAATACAGAACGAGTTTGACGTCAACTTTCAACATACTGCAACATGTTAGATGTACAATATAAGAAAAAAGGAGGGAAAGAATTTAAGTGCAAACCTTGCTATGAAGACCAAGGCCCTCAGTCCTAGCTTGCTCTTGGAGACGTAGCAGCTCTGCAATGTAAGGACTCGCTTCTGCTTTCTGTGGACCTTGCTTACCCTCCTTGACCTGCACAAACAGGTTTCAGCTTACAGCCATTAGAAATAAACATTAAATAAAAAATCAGCAACCAATAGAAATGAAAAGATAACTACCTTTGCCCAGCCTTCAGCAACAACCAGCATGGCAAGATTCTTGTCACCAAGGAAAACCGAGCCGAATTCCCGCCCTATCTGTTGTACAACATAGTCCACTCTGAAAGCCACCTCCTGTTTGAAAAATATAATGAGGTGGATGCATCATGCACATTATTATCAAAGATGACTAGTATTGAGATAATAAAGCACAAGAACGTATATAAAATAAGCACCTTTCCTATGCAGAGTTTCCTCAGAAACTCCCTGCTGCCCCATGCAAATGGTTCATCCTGGCCATCTCTACGAGCCTAGCAATAAAAACATCACAATAGCAAAAAAAAAAAAAACATTAAAAAATGTCAGCGATCAATCTACTCCGTGATCAATAGCAAAAAATTAAGCTAAAACAGAACCAAAATCTGTTATTATAAATTTATAATTCTCAAATGCTGGAAAAGACCAAGAATTTACGACAATTCAATGCAAAGACCAAATAAAAATACATAGGTAGATGAAAGACAACGGATGTTATTCATTTTACCAGTTTCGGAGCCATAAGTGACGACAGAGTGATGGTTCTTTCGGGTGGAGGTCCGGCCTTGTTGGCTGTGAGGGCCATGACGACCAAGGAGTCCCCTGAAGGCACAGCCTTCACTCTCCCTCTGTACCATCCTGTGGAAGCTGTTGATGAAGCCATCTCAACAGCCTTCTAAAATTTTGATCGAGATCTACACCACCAAAATCCAAATAAACCCATCAACAAAAAACCCAATTAAATTACAAACAACACAACCCAATTAATCTTCAAAAAAGCCACAACCCAATTAAATTTAATCACCAAATCTCTGTTAACACTAAATATCTCTCCAACCCAACATGCAAAGCCACAATCTTTACAAACACCAACAATCAAATCCGAACCAGAACGTCAACATTCAGATCCAAATCCCACACCAACAATGACATGCATCAATACGACAACGACATATCGAATACGACATGACAAAAAACAGCAGAATTAACCATTCGAGTCACAAGATCTATCAATCAATCGCAGATTGCAAAACCAAACAGTTTTCCCTCGAATCTTCTTAATTCCGCGTAATGCAAACAATAACAATCCGATTAAATGATCCGAAGCAAAAATTTCAAGCCAGAGAGATCTGCGAATGCGATGGAAAGAGAGATTACCAAGCTGGATCGGATCAGGCTATTCGGATCTATCCGGACTGACGCGTTTTATCGGATCCTTGGGGTCGTCGAAACGGCGTCGTCGAGCGGCGGGATCAAGATGAAAGCGAAACAGAGAGAAGATATTTCGCAATGGCTTTCAGAAGCGTTGCATATATAGGGGAACGATGGCGAGCTCTGCATCCACCAATACGTTTATATTTATACCCCGCGTTTTGTGTCGAAATTACCCAACATGCCACGGCGGTTTAAATTTCTTACCCTTTCCATGTCGGATTATTACTAATTAGGTAATTAGTTATTTTGAGAGGGGAAATGTGGAATTACAGAATCTATCTGGATGTAAATTCTAATCCCAAAAGGTTCTGACACGGATTAGGACAAATTAAACGGCCCACTTTTCTTATGTCATATTTTTGGCATCCCTTGTCTTCCTCTCCTCGATGGAATTTAATTTTAACTCATTATTCAATAAAAGATGTCACAACTTTCGTATATATACTCAACAAACACTAACATAGTTAGTAAATTCATGTATTATACTCGTATGAACATATTTTTTTAAATTATTTTTGTTTTTCGTACACATTTGAAAGATTCATTAAGTTGCACGTTTTATAACTTCAAAGTACTATACATGTATTATATGCAAACGTAAGTATTAATACACGTTCATTTTGATATTTTTTTAATAAAACATATAAAAATCACAGATTCTATGCTTATTATAACATATTAATGAAAAAAATAAATAAATTGAAATTTTAAGAAAAATGACCGATTTTCAAAATTATTTTTTTAACGAAGTTATATAATACACATGTATTTTTCACATAATATACCCGTTTTATTTTACTAACTATGAACGCAAGCAAGTAATAAAACGTAACGTAAAGCCAAAAACTACAAAAGGAAAAAAGCAAAGCACTAATAAGCAATACAAGAATTTTATTTTGGTTACATCATATAGAAACAAACTTTTATCTAAGTGATTGGTAATCATGATTCGTCTAAGAAATAATTTTTGACACGTTATCTCACCTTTTATTGTTATGTAGGTTTTTCTAAAGATTCGAGGATTTCCTTTTCTTTTACGAGATAGCTATCTTTTGTGTATTAACTTTACATAGCTTAGCCTTTTATCATGTAACTGATTACTTTTTGTTACGTCATCTATCACACTGTAATTCTCTCTAACACAACCCCGAGAAGAGTTACTTTAATTGACCCAAGTCTCTCTCATTTTATATGATCAACAACATCATTTGTCCCACTTTAGTCCCCATTGTCACACTCTGAGAAGAGTGAATTCAATTGAGCTCGGTTTCGATAATCATTTCCCTCTCAATTTTCATAGTCAACAATGTCATTTGTCACACGTCCAACTTTTTACCTACCATAATCCTGATCCATTTAAGAAATAAATTCTGACACAGTATCTCGCTTTTTGTTGCTAGCTATGCGAATCCCAAAGATATGAGATTTCCCCTTTCCTTTTAAAATATAACAATTGCATTTGTATTAAATTTACAAAACTTAAGATGTCTTTATCCTATAATGGGTTGCTCTTAAATACGTTATGTGTCCTACTTCAATCTTTTTATGTCAAATTTCGAGAGTAGTTAATTCAAGGAAAAATGTTGACAAAATTATTAAAATGAGACACAACGTTTGGAGGACCAAATTAAACGACAAGTATAAAATCCGATTACTTGTCGTAATTAACCATAAAACCGTAGATAAAGGACTTGCACTTTTCTAAAGAGAGATGATTTCAGCATTCTTTTTCAGCTTTTGTCATACTCATGTTAATTTATCTCCTTTGAAACTGAGTTCTAAACAATTTTCTTCTTGTATTAAATTAAAAATCGTTGTTGTCCTTATAAGTAAAAATCTTTCATTCGAAAAATCCAAGAAAAAAAAGGGGTAAACCTACAAATATTTGCAAATGAAAGTTTTACTTATGTAAAAAATGGAAAACCCCGTTTTTACCATTTTAATGCTGCAGGGCTAACAGAATTGCATACCCATTTAAACCTGGAAAATCTGCCTTTTTATAGTCTTCGACGATGGGACACACTGACAGACACTCGAAGTACAACTTTCTTACCACTCTCGGTTCAAATCTAGCGAACTACTACTTTTTGCCGCGGTAAAAGACAATTGGCGACAGTGGGCTGCTGCACAACTGAGTTTCGTTTGCTTTAAGTAACAAATAGCAACACATGCAAATCTGGTACTTCTTCTCTGAGACCTTTAATTTCCATTTTTCTTTTTTTTTGCTTAATTTTGATTAGGGGTCCATTTCTAAAATTAGGAAGCTGTTAAATTTTTGATAAATTTTAAAAAGATACACTTCTGTTTTTGTGTGAGCAAAAAGCACTGTAAAACTTTCCATTATTATTATTATCTGTAATGTTACCCATAATTCAGAGCAGGGTGGGAGGAAAAGCAAAGGTACAATTTTCAGCTTTTTGGTATTTATTTTCGAGAAGTATGCAAAAATACAAAGGTTTTTATTATTATTATTATTTTTTTTTTAATTTATATAAAGAACCACATTTTTTTGTCCAAAAGTATTCTCAAACAAAATTTGTATGTATCAGGTCCACTGCAGTTGTTACATCACTTATTAAAGACAATATCGTGTAAAGATATTTTACACGTGATATTGTGTTAATAACCAACCTAGTTGCCCAAAGAGGTGCATCATACATGTAAGTCCTTCCCCTCAAATATTGGAGCACATTAATATAAAACTTATCTTTATGATAATTAACATTAATTTTACATTGTGAACATGAATTAATTTTATCATAATTTAAAAGAAATTCCATTAGTATAAATTCAGCTTAAACCAGGGATTGTTTCATCGAGTATAAGATTAGACACATCAACCCATACTTTATGGACCTTTTTTTCCCCATCATATGAGTTGTAAAGTAGGAATGAAGATAAACGTGATCAAAAAATATGCAACAGTGGGAGATCATGCAACTTTGGGTGGAATCGAAATCGAGTCATTTGGTCCAAGATCATCGATCGGAGATCATTTTTTATGGTGGTCCGTCACAGGTTGGTGTGCCATTGCCAATGCTAGAGCCTACACACGAAAATATGTTACAAATAATTAAGGGTTCATTTGGATGTGCTTTTAAAATAATTATAGGTTGTTTCTAAAAACATTCCATTTGAAAGTTGGGACCCCAAGATAACTGGAAACACTCACAATGTGATCCTGATGAGGGGGAGGTAAATGCCAGTGGTCATTGCTGTT